>NW_013669712.1:78847-99548 GCF_000517525.1 Limulus polyphemus
AGAACGAGTCACGTGACCTCGCTGACGCAACAATATGGAACAGAAAAATGAAATCAAAAACACATATTAAAAACAGTTAAACACTTCATCCTTTAACACTGCTGTTAAATAATAAACGCTTTGACCCCTGCTTAAATTGAAAGGCTTATAATGATACCCGTGGCGGGCGCAGCTACAAACGCCCCCTATTTAACACACCATATATTTAAAACCTTTAGCTAAGCTTTAATTAACTTAACTGTATTTAAGAAAACTTTTTGCATATTACAAAATTCGTAATTTAGCCAATTAATTAAATAAATCCTTAATTATCTATATAACACTTAAGTGTCAGTCAAGTGCGTAATTTAACCAATTAATTAAATAAATCCTTAATTTTCTATATAACACTTAAGTGTCGGTTAAACTAGTAGCGTAGGGTGTATTTATTACTACACTGAAGATCAGTGCTACAGTTAGGGTTATGTTTTCAGTTGGTTGTAAGGTGTTTTTTATCTTTTCTGGAAGAGTTCAATTTATTTGTGACATATTTCTAAGCATAACCCCAAGATATTAAGAGGGTTGTTTTGAATTTCACACAAAGCTACACGAGGGTTGCCTGCGATAGCTGTCCCAACTTTAGCAATGATAGACTAGAGGATTACCTGTCACATTACAGCGCCCCTATGGCAGAAAGGGCAAATATATTCGATGACGAGGATTCGAATCCTAGACTCTCAGATTACGAGTCGAGCGCCTTAACCACCTGGCCATGCTGGGCTTGTTAGTGAACGTCTCCGTAAACTGGTTTGTTTGTTTGTTTTTAATTATGCACAAAGCTACGCAAGGGCTATCTGTGCTCTGCCCACCACGGGTATCGAAACCCGGTTCCTAGCGTTGTAAGTCTGCAGACATACCACTGTACCACTGGGGGCCCGTAAACCGGTACCAGCTTTTCAAGACACATGATAAAGACTTCACATAAAAACTGTTTTTGAAAAACTGTTTTGTTTTTATTTCGTAATAGTGACTAAATTTAGAGGAATGAATCAACAATCTACACAACCTAGAGTTTTTTGTTTTTTGTTTTAATCACGAACCTACAACGCACGAGAATCGTGCGAATAATCGTTTGGTAGGCTTTGTAGCATGACAACACATCCTACCCATGCTGAATGAACGTATTATTAAATATGTCATACAGATACCAACAAGTTTTATAATAAGGGTGGAGTTGTGGAAAGTCTGCTTTCGAGAGTAATTTCCTAATCTTATTAACATATTCGTTTTAGTTTTTGTGTTTTTTATGCAACTTTTGGCTCACTATGCAATACAACGCTGCTCGTCACTATGATGAAAACATTTGAAGAGAATTAAAGTATTCTTGTATTATTTCTCAATGTCGCTTAATGCTAGGATGGCCCATAGGGTCCATGCTACATAGGTTTTGAAGCATTTTCTTCACTGTTTATCTACCTAACTTGTTGCAGGTCCCTAAATTTGTTGGTTGTAGGTTCCTGACCGTGTTGTTTGTAGGTACCTGATTTTGTAGGTTGTCCGTGACTTTGTTGGTTGTAAGTCCTCGGGTTTGTTGGCTGTAGATACCTGACTTTGTTGTTTGTAGATACCCGTGTTTGTTGGTTGTCTGTATCTTTGTTGGTTGTAAGTCCCTGGGTTTGTTGGCTGTAGGTATTCGAGTTTGTTGGCTGTAGGTACCCGAGTTTGTTGGCTGTAGGTACCCGAGTTTGTTGGTTGTAGGTCCCTGATTTTGTTGGTTGTAAGTCCCTGGGTTTATTGGCTGCAAGTACCTGACTTTGTTGTCTGTAGGTCCTTCACTTTGTTGATTTTAAGTCCTTGGGTTTGCTGGTTGTATATACCAGGGTTTGTTGGTTATAGGTACCTGAGATTGTAGGTTACAGGCCCCCGAGTAGCATACGAGTCACAGAAAACACTGTCGATAATTCAAACAAATACTACTGGGGATCCATCCCCCTTTATATTCTAAAATAGAAAACGAGAGATATCGTCCAAATTTTTTCTCTGTTCTTTACATCAAGTGTTTTAACAGGTATAAACATAAAATTACTTAATACTATATAATATGTGGACCCCTATCGGTAGTGAACGATATGAAAATATGTCAGTAATTTGAGGATGAAACTGAATGAAATAGTAAAGTTAAGAAACATCTCCATTGTTTATGTACTATTTTTAATCTAGGTTTACAAAGTATGATAAAATATTTATCTATATATAAATTTTAACATATTCTTCTTACGGTATAAAGTTTGGCCCCGAGATTATCAAAACTGATTAGCTTATGCGACTATTTCATGTAAGTTTAGGTCGCACTTAAATTATTATTACAAATAACAATAACACATTTTATTATTTGATTATTTAATTCAATTTACCAGAAATGTGAAACGTTCGAAAAAAACATTAAGATGCAATCTGTGAGAAACGCTGACCTAGAGTAGATAGATCGTAAGTGGTGCCCTCTCTTATTATCAATTAATACTAATACATTTAATATTATAATATTCACGATATAAATTCAAATTTCTCAGTTTCAAAAATTTAGTAATATAGAAAACAGCTTTATTTCATATTTATGATACGCTTAAGGGTCCAAGTGTATTATTTACAACTTAGAATCCTTCTATAGCTTACCAAAGTATAGGTCCGAGTCCTGGCGTATTTCAAATTATTTAATAACATAAGAGAAAGGAATTTGTGGCTTACCCTCTGTTAACCAGCCTAAACACTGGACAACCTGCGACAAGAGTGCAGACCGTGGTAAATGGTTATTGGGAAGACTGCGTTTCGGCGAATTTACTACACACACCTGTACGTTTCTTTGCGCACGGGTCGTGTAATTCCGCGCTCTGTTAGTTAATGAGCTTTCCATTTCAGAATGAAACGGTACCGAACACACTGAATATTAATGAAACGGTACCGAACACACTGAATATTAATGAAATGTCGTAGGGTAATACTGCATACCTCGATGGTGCTCCTGCAAAAAAAAAATCAATTGTTAGTGATCAGCCTAAAAACGACCATAGTAACAAGGTAACCTACTATAGTTTCACTGTAATAAATAATAAAGACAGCGTTGTCGGGAACTAGAAAAAAAAAAAATGTGTCGACGAATGAAAAATTAATTCACTTTCATGGTATAATTTAAATGATAGCATAAAATTACTCACATTATCTATCTATCTGTTTCCCAGAATGGTTAGATAGCGAGCTATGAAGGTTGGTTGAAACATTTATTCATTTTCTGGGTATAATTTAAATAATAGCATAAAATTACTCACATTATCTATCTATGGATGATCTATTTATTTCCTCGAATGATTATAGCAAGTCATGAAGGTTGGTTTGAATTTCGCGCAAAGCTACACTAGGGTTACCTGCGCTAGCCGTCCCTAATTTAGCAATCATGCAGCTAATCAACACCACCCACCGCCAACTTTTTGGTTACTCTTTTACCGAGATCCACACAGCTGAATGAGTGTGCGTGTTCAGCGACTGAGGTTCGAACTCGCGACCCTCAGAACAATGTCATGCATCGTTGGTCCTTATATTTTACTTGTTTTACCCTCAAACTACCGCTTCGTTAATATACCGCTTAATATATTGCATCATATTGGGTATCCCCCAGTGGTACAGCGGTATGTCTGCGGACTTACAACGCTAGAAACCTGGTTTCGATACCCGTGGTGGGCAGAGCACAGATAGCCCATCGTGTAGCTTTGTGCTTAATTCCAAACAAACAAACTTAATATCATCATTACGACTCGCAGCTCCCCCTAACAATTAAATAAATTACAGCATTAAATTTACAGATTACAAAAATACATAGGATTATAATTGTACTTGTGATATTTGCTTTTACTTTTATCGTATCGCTTGTTTGTTATTAGAGACCTTGGAACCAATAAATTCATGGATCAATAAGCAGTTTGTTTTATAATTAGTTTAGAAAAATAGAATAAAAAGCCCTATGGATTCCGTCAGTAATTCTTGTTTTGCCCTGCCCCTACTTCTCCCAAGTGGCTCAGTGGTAAATCAGAAGGCTTACAACGCTAAAAAACTAGGTTTCGATACCCACGTTGGTCACAGTATAGATATCCTATTGTGTAGCTTGTGTTTAACAGCCTACAAACAAAAATCGTGTTTAATGGAATAAAGACACTTTTACAAAGAAATCACATTTTATTTTCTGATTCAACAATAACTCATGCCCCGTTTTACTGATCAGGTAGTTCTGTAAATATTTTAAAGGTGTTATTGTACTTGTCAAACAAATTTTAAATTTTTTTAAGATCTTATTTGAGAGATATTACAAGATATTGCTAAACCAGTGAAAAATATATCCATCTCAGAAAAAGTTTGTTTTTTCTCGCGCAAAGCTACGCTGTGCTAGGGATCAACCCACGAATTATAGAGCTATAAGCTCTGAAACTTCTTTGTTTGTTTAGAAGTTTCCCGCAAAGCTACACAAGAACTATCAGCTCATAGCTGTCCCTAATTTTGAACTAGTCAACATCACCCACCGCCGAATAATATGTGTACGTGTGTGTTGTTGTTTTCACACAATGTATATGCGCTCTGTACACTGCAGGGAATCTAAACCCGAATTTTAGTATTGTAAGTCCATAAATTTACCACTGACCCACCGAGGGACGATCAACTAGTTTAATTTGACTGTTGTTCGTACAACGCACCCACGGCTCTAAAGTGGGAGTGCATTTTTGTGACAATGGGACACGAACCATGAGCCCTAGGATTCACAGTCTGGGTATGTTACCACTAGGCAACGCCCAACCACTCTGAAGGTTATCGCGGAGGAATTGTAGGACAAAAGAAAAGATAAAAATATTTTGCGTGATCACGATTACAACTGTTTTCATGGGCATTAAATAAAATCCAAACGTGTTTGTTTGTTTGTTTTGTTTTTTGAATTTCGCGCAAAGCTACACGATGGCTATCTGCGCTAGAGGGACTAGAGGGAAGGCAGCTAGTCTTACCTCTAACCGCCAACTCTTGGGCTACTCTTTTACCAACGAATAGTGGGATTGACCGTCACATTATAACGCCCCCACGGCTGAAAGGGCGAGCATGTTTGGTGGGACGGGGATTCGAACCCGCGACCCTCAGATTGCGAGTCGAGAGTCCTAGCCACCTGGCCATGCCGGGCCTTCTTTATAAGGACTGTGAGAGGTGAACCGTAAACCTTCTCCAAGAGTGTTTGAAACTGTTTTGCTCTGTATTAAACTTGTCAACAGTAGATTATTGATAACTGCTAGTAAATTCTGTGGAACGATGAGAGCCATTTGCTTCGCCATATTTAAAAACAAATAGAGGAACATGAATCTGGTGGCCTTTGAGATAATGATTCAACTGTAATTGTACTCTGAAAAAATTAAGAAAAACTGCGATCTAGATGCACTGTGTGTTATTTTGGTCGAAGGACCCATCTGTGAAATGTGTGCATTCGTAAATAGATTTTAATACAAAATATCGTAATTGAATGTGTGGAGTGTTTGATAACAAGGTCAATGTTGTAGGTAATGGTTCCTGTTTACCATCACTCACGTCAAGTATATAGCTTCATAGTAACATCATCATCAACGTTTTTGCAGTGTCCCACGCAGAGCACATATCTCAAATTAACAAGCATCACTGGAACCCTCTGCAAGGGTTAGATTAGACCTTCATGAACTGACCGAGCTTTTGAAATAATGGATATAAACTGTACCAGAAACCTGTTTGTGGAGTTGTTTCGTATTACTTATTCAAGCCATGAGCACCAGGTTAAGACAAAGGTCAATAAGACCCCTTGTTTGACCACATGTCTGATACTCTTGGCACAGCAATATATGTAAACTGTATGGCTTTTCAACATCATGTCTCACAAAAACGTATTTTAAGTCATTCAGGACTTAGAAGTGTTTAGTTTCTCGTTGTTGCATGCAACGTGCATTTTAATTATTCTTATTCTATTAGTATGCATATTTATTTGGACTTGCTGGTGGATATTATGATTTGTTGTAGTCAAATGTTTTGGATTAACTGGCATTTTACCATATGATTGAAAAAGTATTTAGGTTTATAAACTACATTATAAATGTCTTTTTTGTTTGAAATTAAGGACAAAGCTACACAATGGGCTATCTGTGCTCTGCCCACCACGGATATCGAAACCCAGTTTCTAGCGTTGTAAGTCCACAGACATACCGCTGTGCCATTGGGGGACTAATTTCAAGAATCAGATTAAACGTAACAATTGTATAAGATAATTTTAAGCTATTGGTTCCTTATTATTCTTCATGTCATTCAAATTCGAAACACTAGGATAACTAAGTTTGAGATTCGACAGCCATAATATCAGGTTTTGTGCAAAAATCATTCATAACACTAATTAAGTTTTTCGTGTATTATTGGAACCTATCTTTATATTAAGTTAATTTAGTTCAATTCTTGGTTCAATGGTTCAATTTTAAAGCAATAAAAAATAAATTTCGATTTTTGTTTGGTATTAGCAATAATGTGATGAATTTTGTATATTTAAAAACACTGTAGGTGAATCTACCTTCCAAAACACAATACTTGCCCCTGAAGAAGAAAGGTCCACCTTTCGAAAGCGCTGGGTTATGGGTTTTTTTATTCATTTCTATCAATACTTGCTATTAGTTTATACTACTACTAGATGGCGCAACCATATCGAGAATTTTTTTTTTTTTTATCTTGTTAATTATTTTGTTTGTTTGAAATTAAGCACAAAGCTACACAATGGCCTAACTGTGCTCAGCCGACCACGGACATCGAAACCCGGTTTCTAGCGTTGGAAGTCCACAGACATACCGCTGTGCCATTGGGGGGCCTTGTTAATTAGATGTTACAAAACACTAACATTATCGATATGGTGCAATAATTACTATTATTAAATGTCAGTTATTGAAAAAAAACAAAACAAATTGTTCCATACGGTTTTTCTGTGCTTCATAGTGTTATAACAATAGCACAAAAAAGGTGTTAAGAAGTTGGTCCAAATTTGAGTCAATGTAAAGTTTAAAGGATGTAGAAATCTAAATTATACTTTTATCGCAGATCGTTTTGTTAAGTTTTAAATCAATTATATTATTATCTGTGTGGGAGAACAACGTTCATAACCAGAAGTTTACACGACCTTCTTAACGTATTGTTACTTCCGTTTTTTGAAATGGTCTAACTTCCGACTTTTTTTTTTTTTATTTCCATGCAAGTCCCACATCTTTAATTAATTCACTTCAAATCCTCGAAATGGCTGGCTACTTTGACCCCTAAAAGTAATTTGTGGTGAAGTCTGGACAGACATGCTTAGACGGTCTGACTTCTTTGAGAAGGGAGATAGAGATGGCAAGTTTTATCAAGCGCTAACTTCACTTGGAATTATATTCTAATTCATGCTATGCTAAGACATCTAATAGTAATATTAACCACATAAGGAGATCAGTCTTACTGTTTGAAGAGGGAAACCAGACTTTTCATCATCTCTGCTTTTGCACGAGTTAAGTATGCTACACGTTATGAAAAGTGAGTAAAAATTTATCTAGTGTAATAATCATGATCCTGCATTTGTCCTGACCACGAGTGACCACCTAAAGGCAATGATAATCACGTTCAGAGATAAACAAAACTATATTAGTCCTGACCTTGAGTGACCACCAAAGAACAGTAATAATCACGTACAGAGACGGGCAAACCTACATTAGTCCTGACCTTGAGTGACCACCAAAGAACAGTAATAATCACGTTCAGAGATGGATAACCCTGCATTAGTCCTGAATATGAGTGACCACCTAAGGTCAGGATTTAGCAAATTTCACAACTGGCTACATCCTGTTCACTTAAAACTTTTAATCATCCTGTACTAATTCATTTTGAATGTTACAAAAACGTTAAAGCCTGATATTTGTAGACAACATACACAAATATATTTTCTTAGAGTTAACTGTAAACAAATGGGTAATGCTGTTTTTAGTATATTGCATATTAAGACTAATAGTTCCATTTGTGATTCTTTAAAATCAGATGTATAATTACATAATCTTCATCTGATAGATTCATTTTTATAGATTAAGAGGCAAAGAGCTTGTTTTCTTAAAATTGTAAATAAACTATTTCCTAATATAAAACGTAAAATTGCTTCAAATGCAATCGTTATCCATATTATCAATAGCTAAACTAATACTGATAATTAAGAATGCAGCTGATACTATCACAACCATACCATTACCAACAAATGGTTATTTTTTTTTAGTAATTGTTCACGAATCTTTGCGTTGAACACTATAATCACACTAACGTCTTTCGGACCTAAATATCGATATGGAACAGAGAGTCACAACTGTTTGAAAATTTGTCATGATTTGGGCGTAAAGTGCAATCCAATCACGATAATGTAGCTTTATACCAAAACTTCTAATGAATATACAGGTTTAATTAATCGATTTAAAAGTCATGTATTTTTGCTCACGCAAGCTTTGCTTTGCTGGACAGCATCTCATGCACGTGCGAACAAAGCACTAGCATTTCTATGTAACACCTGTATGGCTGAAGTAAATCCGAGACAACAAGCCAGGGGGAGGGGGACAGTCCCTCTTTGGCCAAAAATGCAAATCGTACTGTACCATTAGAAAAATTAATTCCTGATGCTTGTTAGTAAATATCAGTTATAATGAATTAAGTATATCTGAAAGCACAAACCAAATAATATGATTTAACTAATTACAGAAGTACCTGATAATGTGTGATGTTAATACGGATTCGTATTTTCTAGAGTACAGTTTACTTCATCATATACAAAATTTGTATAATCTTTTACTTTTATTTTGAAGTTACCCAAGTTTAATTCGTTTGATTTTTGTATTGTTTGTTTGTTTGAAGTTAAGCACAAAGCTACACAATGGGCTATCTGTGCTCTGCCCATTACGGGTATCGAAACCCGGTTTCTAGCGTTGTAAGTTCGCAGGCATACCGCTGAGCCACTAGGGGGGCTGATTTTTGTAAAGTACAAAGCTACACAATACGCTGCTTGTATTCTGCCCGTTGCGGGTATCGAAGTTAGATTTTTAGCATTATAAGCCCATTGATTTACCGTTGAGCTACGGTGGGGGGAGGGTAAGACTAACATCAATGCAAATGGGTAAACGGCCGTAAAGATGTAAGGTACCATAGTGGAGTTAAACGGCCGTAAAGTACCATAATTGAGTTAAACTGTCGTAAAGGTACCATAATTTAGTTTTTGATACTAGGTGTAAGATATTTGTATTTTAATCTTTTTTATTTTATATTTTTATTTTTTTTTAACAGCAGGTTTCGATGTTTTTCTTTTAGAAATGCATGAGTTTGGCAACAATTAATTGTAGTTTCGATTCCTTATAGAAGATACGTTTAGTTGTTTGCTTCGAGTTTTCGCGCAAAATTATATGGCTGCCCTTAATTTCGAACTGATAGACCAGAAAGAAAACAGCTACTCTTACCTGACCGAAAAGTGGGATTGGTTTGGACCGTCACTTTTATAGCAAACCCAAGGCCTCAAAGTACAGAGGGCGTTTATTTCCGCAGCGGTATGCGAACTTAGAACCCTCAGATTCACAGTCTAGTCACGTTAACTGCTAGGCCATAAGTCCCAGAACTGTTATTTTTTTTTTTTTTGTTTTTTTTTTTTTTTTGTTGTTGGCATTGCACGGATTAGTATTCCCATAAAACAAAAATAAGAACTTCTGGTTTAAACAATGAATCTTTTAGATAAAAATATGTACAATATAGTAATAATATCTGCAAACCAGTAACACAAGTATGAGAATTGGTAAGATATAAGAATCTTGATTATTTGATTAAATTATTTTCGTTCACGGCGGCTAGCAGTAAGAGGAAGTATCCTGGAGCTTTATAAAAAAAATCAAGATATTTTATAAAACTTTAAAAGAAATTCCACTGAAACTTTTTAGAATTATGTTGGTTCTGATAATTTACATTTCATCAAAAAATTACATCTA
This sequence comes from Limulus polyphemus, assembly GCF_000517525.1. NCBI lineage: Eukaryota > Metazoa > Arthropoda > Merostomata > Xiphosura > Limulidae > Limulus > Limulus polyphemus. The sequence continues at coordinate 88,882 of NW_013669712.1, forward strand.
CCACTAGAGACCGCTGCAGTGGTCCACATTGTACAATAAATCAAGTATTTCCCTCCCATTGTAACAATTGTCGTAAAGTATTAAATGTAATGTTTGAAATCTGTCCATCACGCGATCCAAAAAACGTGGCACCGGTAAAAATGGTACCAATAATATGCCGAGTGCAAAAAGAAGCACCATTTTATTCGAAAAACAAAAAAGTTTGCGATTTGTACGTAAAAACTAATTTTCCACACTTTGCACGTGACTGGTACCATTATTGCCGGACATCCAAACAACTAAAACTATACAAACGCAAAATGGCCACAAAAATAAAAGGCATTCTTTTTTTTTTCTACAGTAGAAACACTTATTTTGTTTTGTTTTCATTTTGTAATGCCTTGTTCACCAGATCTTTAGAAATCCATGTTAAATACTGACTGATTGTTGTTGCTCACCCTACCATAACTTCGGATATTTTTTACGGATATATTTTCCATAACTGGAATTCGTCCTTATATAAGAAAAACATGTAGTTTATCTCTGAAACTAATAGTTCTCTAAAGAGTTATCGTTCGAAACCGATAATCCTCCACGGCATTACTGTTCAAAAGTAATAGTCCTCAATTGGGTATTGTTCAAAAGTAATAGTCCTCAATTGGGTATTGTTCAAAATTAATAGTCCTCAATTGGGTATTGTTCAAAATTAATAGTCCTCAATTGGGTATTGTTCAAAATTAATAGTTTTCCACAACGTTATTGTCCGAAAGTAACAGTCCTTCTTAAGGTTATTGTTCGAGAAAACAACATTAGTCAGTAATCCAGTTGAAAGGTATGATTATTGAAATCAGCAAGTACAACCCTTCCCTTAATTCATTGTAAACGTTGATGTTAAGCGGAATTTGACATATGTAGTTAGGAACGACTCGCGTGTTTTCTTTGAAGTGATTAAGTGAAGCAACGTTTTTTTCCAGCCGCACCACCGAATCTTTTGAATTTTAAATCTTTAATCAACCCTTTTTTCTGTTTTTTTTTAATACTTCGAACGATTATTTAACCAAGGTTTCGCGCAACAGTGCCACCGAATCTTCTAATTTTCATACCTGTCATCTATTCTTTAATATTTTATTATTTCAAGATAATAAAGGCCACTTTAATTAAAATAAACATTGATCTATTGGCGTTGGTGTTTCCCATCCATTTCAAATATATCGTTGGGTTGTTGTATGGAAAAACACTCATAACCCTAAACAAAAACTAGAAGATTTCAGTAAGTCTCCAATCGAATAAGTGCCATTAGACACAGTGTTATAGTGAGAAAAATAACACAAAATATACCTTGGATAATATGAAGTCTGTGTAAACGTTAATTTATCTATCGTAACGATAAACCTTGACATCAGAATAGTTCATTAACAATCCTAGACTTATATATAAAAATAAAAAGTAGGCCTCAAAAACCAACATTACGAGAACGTGAAGTAACCTTTCACTATTACATTCAATCATTAAATATGCATAAGGTCTAAGAAAGTGAAAATGACAATATCAGATAAATAGTGGGATTGACCATAACATTATAACGTCCCCACGGCTAAAAGGGCGAGCATGTTAGGTGGGACGGGGATTCGAACCTGCGACCCTCAGATTGCGAGTCGAGCGCTCTAACCACCTGGCCATGAAGTCAAATTTGATCTAAATAACTTTGGAATAGAAACAAAACTATATTTCAACTACACCAACAAAGATGGCACGTGTAATCTCGCCTACTTCTAGTCAAGTAATGGTTGGAGGTACTTGATGATGACAAAACCTTATCGAAACGTTGTACATTTGCCGTTATGTTAACTTATATTAAAGTTTATCTTCATTACCCATTCAAGCCATTATTAGTCTCAAAGTGGGTTCCTCGTCATCGAATTTGAATCTACTTCTAGTCAGTTTTTTCTGTAAATTACAACAGTGCTTACAACTCAGAAGGATAAACATACTAGACAACCACCAATGATATTCTGACCATTAAACTTAACGACCTTTCGAAAATGCTACACATGTCATTAGACTAGTCCCATTGATGAAAGTCCTATAACAGTTTCCCTCCTACCTACTATGTTAGTCAGGGTATTACACCATCTTCAAAAGAAGGTATTCAAGGCCAGCCCAATAACTTGACCAACGCATACGTCATGAGAGAAGACACTTGTCTAGGAATCGACCTCCTGCCATGCCAACAAACTTAAGAATAAGATTACCGCGAGTCAGTACTGGACATATCCAGTTTGTGTAGAATGACTAATTAAGTACATCTGTCTGTACTATAATGTTTAAGTAGTTTACCTTAATAAATCTGATATTTATTGTACAAGTTAAGAATAGAGACCTGCATAAGGAGGGACCAGCAGTAATTTTGGTGAGTGTAATACTGTTTAGTTATATACGTATGATGTGTGTGCGTGTGTTGATATGGTTTATATAATAGTGCATGTTTAACGTGATGTAGTATATAAATGTAAATTTGCGGTTACAGCCAACATACTTGCATATTACACCGGCGACTGTAGTTACGAAACGGTTAGTTAGTTTGTTTGTTTTTGAATATTGCGCAAAGCTACACGAAGGCTATCTGCGCTAGCCGTCCCTAATTTAGCGGTGTAAGACTAGAGGAAAGGCAGCTAGTCATCACCACCCATCGCCAACTCTTGGGCTACTCTTTTACCAACGAATAGTGGAATTTACCGAAACATTATAACGCCCCCACGGATGAAAGGGGCGAGCATGTTAGGTGTGACGAGGATTCGAACCCGCCACCCGCAGATTGCGAGTGGAGCGCCCTAACCACCTGGCCATGCCGTGTTAGAGCCAACATATTTACATATTACACCATCACATAAAGAAAACGCACACAACGTACCATTCCACACATAGACACCACCTTTTCAGAAACAATAAAATTTCAGTCATATTCACATGAATAAGGAAAACGCACACAACGTATCATTCCCGCCACATCAACAATTCTAAACTTCATACATTTTTGTCAGCGATTAGTTTCAATTTATTCATTCACGTGGTAAGCCTAATATCAGTTGTAGTGAATGTGATAGACTTATCTGCTTTTTATTATTATTATTTTAGCCCTTACATAGACTCAGTGGCGTAAGTACGCCCCACAATTGCGGAAAAGGGGCGAATCAGCCAGAATCGTAACTACAATTATAGGGAAATAAATGTAGGGAGCAAAATGCGGGGGGGGGAAGTATATTTTGTAGTTACGCCACTGAATAAATGTATTAAACTGATGCAAGATACGTCTATGTGTTAAGAACTGATTAAATGCCTAAGCAGCTAAAATATGGAAAGTGTAACGAAACAGTCGTGACTTTTAATAGAAACTAAATTAATGTAATTGTTCTGGCGCTTGTGATTTATAATGTAGAAAAATCCAGTATTATGTCTACATAGACACTACCTAAGACTATTTTTGTAGAAATAATGACTGTGCGTATGAACGTTAGTGTTACCGCTTCGCTGAATCACATAGGAACCATAAATTCCGCCAGGTGGTAGTTATATTTTACAACACAATAAATGGATGTTTGTAAACTTTGTCACAAAACAATTAATAAGCATACTTTACCTTTACTAGGAATAACGATTTAGGGTAACCAAGTAATGGTTATAAGGATAATTTCACACGCCTAATCAGTTCGTAAAAGGTTTTGAAGGTTAAAAGATTTGTTTGTTTTAGTCTTACACTGCTAAATTAGGGACGGCTAGCACAGATAGCCCTCGTGTAGCTTTGCGCGAAATTCAAAACAGAGGGAAGGCAGCTAGTCATCACCACCCACCGCCAACTCTTGGGCTACTCTTTTACCAACGAATAGTGGGATTGACCGTCACATTATAACGCCCCCACGGCTGAAAGGGCGAGCATGTTTGGTGTGACGGGGATTGGTTAAAAGAACTTGTATTATACGTAGAAACGATAAATACAGGTTCACACAGTTATTTCCTAGTGCTGGACGATACAGATCAGGTACTCGTCTAATTACTGAATTATACGAGGGTTATTTAATTAATTATCCAAGCACAAGCACCAACTAAAAATAGAGTTCCGAGATCCTGAAGGTATTTATCTAGATAACGTGATCCCGTAAAATTTACGATTTCAATACTGTAAACTGGAGAAGCATTGGAAACCAATAAGCTTAATATTTGTGATAAAATGCATCTATTCACCTATTTCTTAAACAGACAAGTGAAGATTAATGTGTAAAAAACACAACAAAAAAACTTGTTAGACGTGCCTTGTAGTTTTTAACTTCTTCTGCGCCAACCAGTTTGTACTTTGTAACCTTAACTTTGTCTCTAATGTCTTGTAAATAAAATTAAATACATCTGTAGATTTTTCACATAAACATTTTTTTATACCAACAATCAGTGAAATATTGAAGTATTAAATATTATGATAAAAGGAAGTATTTATTTCTGTTCAAAGAAATTAAAGAAAAAATTAGGTTTAAAAGAATAAATAAATAAAATTCACTATTAAGTTTATATTATTATTAATATAAAATAGTATATTTTAAATGATTATATATTTAAAATAATTTTCATGAATTTTAATTATACAAATTTTAATGTTTTAGATTTACTTTTATGTAATTTCTAGTGTGTGTGTGTGTGTGTGTGTGTGTGTGTGTGTGTGTGTGTGTGTGTGTGTGTTTATTTTACCTTTTAATTTAATTTACATAATTTACTTTTAGTATAATGCTTTAGGTCACATGAAAAATAGTATATCAACCTGGTTTGAGTTAAAATGATAATTATAAGGAAGGTGGAAGACGTTGCTAACCTGGTACACCTTGGTTGAACTCTAATCTAAACACCATCTCAATCAGTCTTGAGATTCTGATTACACCAAAAATCAATAACGTATATAAAACGAAGAGCAAAATAACAATCTCCATAAAGATAATAGTAGAGTTTAGAATTAAGGACTTTGTCACAACGTCAGACATTTCGGTTTTCATGTATAAAACTTGTAAAGTTAAGGTTTGTTTGTTTTAGCAAAGTCACATTGGGCTATCTGCTGTGTCCACTGAGAAGAATTTAACCCCGGATTTTACAATCAGGTTGTTAATGCCCTGATTAAAGAAATTACTTGGCTTTGAACCAAAAAAAAAAAACATGTCGATGTCCTCTTTAACACCTTCCACATTTGCATATTAAGATAAAGTTGCAGCGAACGAGAAATATGGTAATCTGATGGTGCCATATCTGGAGAATATGGTGGGTAGGGGAGAACTTCCCAACCAAACTCCATAATCTTGTGATGCATCAAACGTGCCACATGTGGACGTGCATTGTTGTGGAGAAGAAAAATACCTTTCTGATTGACGAGTGAAGGGCTTGATTTAAACGTCCCAGTTGCTGACTATAGATCTCTGCCTTGATAGTTCGCTGTGGATTGAGGAGTTCGAAATGAATTATTCCTATGATGTCCCACCAAATACAAAGCATCACTTTCTGCGGATGGAGTCCAGGTTTTGGGGTCGGAATTGGTTTCGTCTAGGATTGAGCTATTGTTTTTGGAGTTTAATATTCGCATAGAGGATCAATTTTTCATCACCGGTGACAATTCTGTCCAAAAATGGTTCACGCGCATTACGCGCCAGAAGAGACGATGCAACGTTCACACGTTGGAAACGATGATCATCAGAGAGTTCGTGAGGCACCCAAACACCTTCTTTAAGGAATTTTCCCATGTTCCTTAGATGTTTACGTATTGTTTCATGAGAGACATGCAATTTCAAGGCCATTTCACGAGTGTGTTGCCATGGGTTTGACACAACAAGTCTTCAGATCATCAATATCAATTCCAACATGTCGGCCCCTGCCATCAACGTTTTTAAGGCTAAAGTCACTTGAACGAAATTTGCTAAACCATCGTTGACACTTACGCGCGTTCAAAATATTTCCATAAACTTCTTTGATATCTTTGTGGCTACAGAAGCGTTATTTCCTTTCTTGTATTCAAACAGCATTACATGCCGATCGTGTGTCTCGTCATGTACCATCACTATAAGGGATTAGAGTATACTAAACTTTACACATTATATAGGCAACACTAACGTGACGTTTAGACAGTTCGTTTAACTATTATACGTGATGTACGTTTTTTTTGGGGGGGGGTAATGAAAGTGCTCCAAAACGCGACATAAATTTCTTGACGACCTAATATAACAACTTAGGAAAATCAAACGAAAATAAAAATCAGTATCTATGATATCCATATAAATCCATATATCCAAATCGATAAACATATAAACTCATTGAAATCAGAAGAAAAAAAAATAATTTACACAAATACATAGAGGGTCTAAATTATATTTGAATTCTTTTTCTTCTGTTACGGTTTTGAAGTGGCGTACTATACCAAAAATGGCCCAAGGATATTTTCAGAAATTATAATGCAAACTGAGTGTTAATTTAAAGCGACAAACAACATGTGTATTTTTGATAGTTTTATTTTCAGAATTTACTGTATTTGTAAAAGATTAACACATGTAAGACTGTTTTTATAAATTAGAATTTTTTAAAATACGTTTTCTTATCCTATTTTATTCATTTTTTTTATAAAGGAAGATGTTTCTTGTCATTTCGTTTTAAATTCATAACGTGGGTTAATCATCGCACAGAACTTCACATTTTTTTTTGTGTGCAAAAACTCTCTACTGCAGGTTTTGTTTTTTTAATTTTCAAAGCCCCTCCCCCAGTGGCACAGCGGTATGTCTGCGGACTTACAACGCTAGAATCCGGGTTTCGATACCGAGCACAGATAGCCCATTGTGTAGCTTTGTGCTTAATTTCAAATAAATAAATAAAAATAAAATTTTCAAAGGACAGTATTCACGAAGAAGAACTTGGTGCAATGCTGAGCGGAAAGAGTAAAAAATACAGATCTAATTATATTTTCTCTTATTATTATAATAGAAATGTAACTAATTTATCATATAATTTCATACTTTTTCTTTTCTGTAAATCTTAGTAACTGTTTTCATGGTTTCACAATTCCTACTGACTTTACACAAATAATTACTTCTGCCCTCTTACTACTATCTATCTAAAGTGGCGCCAAAAAGTTTACCAAATATTTCTGGAGAAATAATATTTTATCTCTTACATAACATTCCCAAAAAGGGAAATCGTGAAACTACGGTTCTTTTAGAATTTTAAATTTTCTTAAGATACATTCATTAATAAAATGTTTACTGACATATAATGGGCATTTTTCGTGACATCTAACATGGAATTTATGTAAATGTATTCTTAATCTTAAGATATCTGTTTGACCAATATATATATAATTCACCACAATTTACACGTTTTAAAAATATATATATTACGTTCTTAGAATTGCAATTAAATAAATTATTAATAAAAAACAAATTTTATTTGTTATATTTTTATTGTTTTGATATATTTCATATAAACTGAATTACATAAAGCATTCTTTCTGTCACAACTGAACACACCTTCTTTAGAAAAATATCTTTTTTTATAGGTTTATTCAATAATCTATACAGATTATTAGGTTGTCTACTTGATATAATAATTTTATTATTTTTGAATACATCTTTCAGTTTTTTTATCTACTAGTTCTTTGAATTGTGTATTAGCAAATGAAATATATGAATATGTATATATGGGCAATGTATCACAACAAAAGATATAATATTCTCTTTAGGTTCACTAATCTCTCTGTTTAAATGTTTTCCATCAAAAAAATTATTCTTAGCAATTTCTAAACCTCTTAATATAACGTTATCCTGGCCCGGCATGGCCAGGTGGTGAGGGCGCTCGACTCACAATGTGAGGGTCGCGGGTTCGAATCCCCGTCACACCAAATATGCTCGCCCTTTCAGCCGTGGGGGCGTTATAATGTGACGGTCAATCCCACTATTCGTTGGTAAAAGAGTAGCCCCAGAGTTGGCGGTGGGTGGTGATGACTAGCTGCCTTCCTTCTAGTCTTACACTGCTAAATTAGGGACGGCTAGCGCAGATAGCCCTCGTGTAGCTTTGCGCGAAATTCAAAAAACAAACAAACAAACGTTATCCGGATAGTGACATTGAACTAAAAATACTTTAATTCTAATAATCTCTCAACTCTGGTTTAAACGTTATAATCTATTTACAAGATTTACAGAAATATTTAATTGTATACGTTTGGGATGATTATCAAAAAATCTACATATTGGTGATAGTTTGTGGGTTTATAAAAAATATCAGTTACAATTTCATTTTCCAGTGAAACACTTACCAACACATTTAGTTATTTCTTTTGAAGGTAAACTTAATTGTTTATTGAATTTAAAATTCCTACAAATTTATTAATATCTTGAGTATCTTTCCACATTAATAATAAGAAGGCAGAAATAATCGGTTGCGTAGTCAGTAGAAATTATGAAACCGTGTAAACTGTTACTAAAACTTAGAGAAAATAAAACGTAAGTAAGAGTATGAAATTATAAGATAAGTAAGTTACATTTTAGTAAGTTACATAACTTATTATAGTAAGTTACATTTCTATTATAGTAATAAGAAAATATAATTAGAATAAAATTTTAGTTTTAAAAGAAAAGTACCTTAACTAATTTTTATTTATTTTTGAACATTTGGAAACTATGTATTTAATTTAGATTATTTATGTTTAGTTGAAATCGGTATTTATATGTTTTTGTTACAGATTCTCCGCAAAACTATTTCCTTAAGAATGACATTTGTAGTCATGAAATCGGTTGAAGAAATTAATAGAAAAAATGTGATATTCCACTCTTCGCTTATATACATATATATTGTTTAAGAATAACAGGTTAGGCTTAGCCTTTTGTTTATGGAGCTTGGGTTTCTGGCTTTCAATATTCAGTTCTCGTATGAACAGGACAAATAACACGCTCAGTGATAGCAAGATTAACCGATACCCTCATAATCGAAGCTAAACTCAACGTAATCATTCAACAGACCCTCACAATCCAACCTAACTTCAAAGACGGAATGTATCAAATCAGGTTTTTCAAACTACAGCAGGTGTGGTTGATTAAAATGTGTGCTTCTCGTGTAGCTTTCTTCCCCCTAACCTGCCTAAGTGGAACATTCCATCAGTCAGCGTACACCGACAGAAAGGAACCCGCACGTTGCAGCTAGTTGAACTAATGAATACACACAAGGTTAGGGTGGTTTCCGAAGCAGGTAAGGAAGGCACCGGAACTAGATGCGGTAGCTAGGCTTATTAGCAGCGACATAGTCTGACCTCTCTTCCTGTGTGTTTCTTTTTGTGCAGTCATAAAGCTGAGATTGCGTTTACCGATAATTGAAGGACATCCTGTTGAACTCCGTGATCTAGTCTAACAAGTTTTGCGGTTGGTAATATTGGATTTATTATCGAACGGTATTCTAGTGTGGGTAAGTAACTCTTTGATTTTTACTACAATCAATCATTTACAATTGCACGCACAGAGAAAATATGTAAAATTTAACTTCATTTACATCATGGAACTTGGAAGTGATAGAAAACGTAATCGTAATTGTAGTACTAGCGGTGACATGGAGCAGTTCTGTTTCTAAAAATTAGTGCACGTTTATAAATTAATGCTCCCTCAGTGGTTGAGCGGTAAGTTAGAAGCTTATAACACTAAAAACCGGGTTTCCATACCCACAGTGGGCACAGCACAGATAACCCACTGTGTAGCTTTGCGCTTAACAACAAACAATCTAAATAAGTGACAAGAACAGATTTAAGCCCTTTAATCATGCTATTTAAATATACATACATATGTCATAATTTGAACGTGTTTTACACGTAGTGAGACTCGACTCTTAGTTTTTACTTTATTTACACCTGTTGAACGTTACCAAAGTCAAGTTATTAAATGATGAAGATCTATGAACAGAAAGAACCAAGTTTTCTCTATTTTGTGGACATACGTAACAAGTTATGTACTGATAGACATTTGTATGCCCACCAGTACTCGTAAATAAAACTTAAAACTATATAGATAAAATAGTTGAGCTTATTAATAGTAATTTACTAGGTTCTAACCAGACATTGGTCAGTATACAGTGGCTTAGGAAATGGGCACTTTTAATTTGCTTCTTACACCTCTTGTATAGCTACTATTTAATTAACTAGATTTTAATCAGACATATAATAAGTATATAGTCCTAGTATTATTAATAGTATTATTAGTAGCATTTTTACTGGTATTGTTAGAAGCATTATTAATAGTAGTAGTAGTAGTATTAGTATTAATAGTAGTAGTAGTAGTAGTATTAATAGTAGTAGTAGTATTAGTATCAATAGTAGTATTAGTATCAATAGTAGTAGTATTATTAGTATTAATAGTAGTAGTATTATTAGTATTAATAGTAGTAGTATTATTAGTATGAATAGTAGTAGTATTATTAGTATGAATAGTAGTAGTATTATTAGTATGAATAGTAGTAGTATTATTAGTATGAATAGTAGTAGTATTATTAGTATTAATAGTAGTAGTAGTATTAGTATTAATAGTAGTAGTAGTATTAGTATTAATAGTAATATTATTATTAGTATTAATAGTAATATTATTATTAGTATTAATAGTAGTAGTAGTATTATTAGTATTGATAGTAATATTATTATTAGT
>NW_013669713.1:0-10137 GCF_000517525.1 Limulus polyphemus
AACAATTCCGTGGTACAGCAGTTTCAATACAACGTATAGTATTACCAACAATTCTGTGGTACAGCAGTTCCAGCTGTCTGCTGTTTCCATAGTGAGCTGTCTGCTGTTTCCAACGTGATTCACACATATACATCATAAGGTGTGTTCTACTTAACGTGATTCATACATATACATCATAAGGTGTGTTCTACTTAACGTTATTCGTACATATACATCATAAGGTGTGTTCTACTTAAAGTGATTCATTTTGTTTATGTATGTGAGTGATACTAAAGGTTTTGATGTCTATAGTTCTCATTACTAAATCTGCCACAATCGTTGAAACTGAGATAAGACAACGATAAGTCTAGGGACTCACAACGCTAAAATCCAGAGTTTGATTTCCCGCAGTGGACACAGCAGACAACTCACTATGGACACAGCAGACAGCTCACTATGGACACAGCAGATAGATCACTATGGACACAGCAGACAGCTCACTATGGACACAACAGACACCTCACTATGGACACAGCAGACAGCTCACAGACAGCTCACTATGGACACAGCAGACAGCTCACTATGGACACAGCAGACACTCACTATGGACACAGCAGACAGCTCACTATAAGTAGAACACACCTTATGATAACGATGATTCCATCAAACATGTTGAAGCCATTACTTATGTATCCAAAGAGTCCTTCTGCCATTATTTTAAGGATCATTTCCACACCAAATATACACGTGAAAACGACATTACTGACCTCTACAGCATGGGTCAGTTCTTCTGGCTAGGAAGAAAAATCATATTTTTAGCACAAATACACACACATAAAGTTCATGGTTCATTACATACTTGTGAAGGAAAAGATCCTATCCATTAGTCACCTACGTCATTATAATGTTTATAGATTAATTGTTATGTGTTTAATTGTACGTCAATAGCTTAGCTGTGATTGGTTCTCTGCAATCTTAAATAATAAAAATAGATTAACTATTATTGGTTCTTTAAATTGTTACAATATCAACAGTTAAAGTTTGATAGGTTCAGTTGTGAACTACTATAACACGAACAGCTGTGATTGGTTTCTTTTTCAACCCCTACCTGGTCGTGATATTCGATCCCCATACTGATGCTGTTGAACAATATTGCCGTCAATATTCCACGTTGAAAGTATTTATGGTTGACCAGAGACCTCAGCTTAGCTTGGTGAGGCTTCCACCACAACCAGGACTTCCGCCTACCTTGACGTTCGTCTGGCGGCTTGCCATCATTATCCGACTCCGTATCGCTCCAGTCAGCTTCGTTAGGAGTGCTTTCCTGATCTTCCGAGAAGTATAGCAGCACTGGGTCTGAATAGTGCTTGATCCCTGCTGGTGTACACATAATGTTTTGAAAGATGCTACTCACCACGTGACAACCGCCACGTGTGTTTCAAATAAACTCACGAGTGTTACTTTCGATCATCGAAAATGTATATAAAAAACGGCACTAGCGTTAGCACTACTATAGAAACCATGGTACTAACATAGCTACTTAAACTATAAATCCTTAATCTGTAACTTCACGGAGATCCCTAAACCCAACTTTATTATAAAAAGTACACTATAAATCCTTAATCTATAACTTCACGGGGATCCCTAAACCCAATTTCAAGTTAAACAGTACAATATAAATCCGTAATCCATAACTTCACGGGGATCCCTAAACCCAATTTCAAGTTAACCAGTACATTATAAAACCTTAATATGTAACTTCACAGAGATCCTTAAACCTAATTTCAAGTTAAACAGTACTTTGTAATATAAACACAGAGAGAGCACGATGTGGGTGCCCATAACATCTAATATCTACAATCTTGATGAAACTAAATTGAATAAACGGCAGTTGCACGTCCGCAGACAATGGAAACCAGAAGTTTATAGAATCCTCAACGTTTAGAGAACAATAGAAACCAGAAGTTTATAGAATCCTCAACGTCTAGAGAACAATAGAAACCAGAACTTTATATAATATTCAGAGTCTAGAGAACAATAGAAACCAGAACTTTATATAATATTCAGAGTCTAGAGAACAATAGAAACCAGAACTTTATATAATATTCAACGTCTAGAGAACAATAGAAACCAGAACTTTATATAATATTTAACGTCTAGAGAACAATGGAAACCAGAACTTTATATAATATTTAACGTCTAGAGAACAATGGAAACCAGAACTTTATATAATATTCAACGTCTAGAGAACAATAGAAACCAGAACTTTATATAATATTCAACGTCTAGAGAACAATAGAAACCATAACTTTATATAATATTCTAAGTCTAGAGAACAATGGAAACCAGAACTTTATATAATATTCTAAGTCTAGAGAACAATGAAAACCAGAACTTTATAGAATCTTCTCCAACAATGTCTAGAGAACAATAGCAACTCATCAAATATATGATTACATGTTACTGTTTAACACGGATGGTACAGCAAAAACGAATGTTCAGTTTCTATATTTGATGACGTACAAGATATTTTTGTAACTAAATAACAACTCTTGTTTGACCTTTGTGTAACGATGAGTACAAACACTGCATGGCAAAGCTACTAGCAGCCAAAACAGCGCCTTGAGCGCTGTTCAGAGCCAGCAGTTCCGCACAGGTCAGCCGGCTGTCTGCACTGACGCTAGAGGGCAGGTAACTGAGATGAACAGACACCTTCTTCGGGGAAGACTGCTTCAGAGGTGAGGCCGGGTCCCCTAGAGAAAAAATACAAGTTTCAAATGTGACGTCAGTAACTGATGATGATCGTTAGTACAGGGAATAGTTAGAAGTCACAATGTTGAAATGTGACGTCAATAACTGATGATGATCGTTAGTACAGGGAATAGTTAGAAGTACCAATGTTGAAATATGACGTCAGTAACTGATGATAATCGTTAGTACAGGGAATAGTTAGAAGTCACAATGTTGAAATATGACGTCAGTAACTGATGATGATCGTTAGTACAGGGAATAGTTAGACGTCACAATGTTGAAATATGACGTCAGTAACTGATGATGATCGTTAGTATAGGGAATAGTTAGAAGTCACAATGTTGAAATATGACGTCACTAACTGATGATGATTGTTACTACAGAGAATAGTTAGAAGTCACAATGTTGAAATATGACGTCACTAACTGATGATGATCGTTACTACAGAGAATATTTACAAGTAACAATGTTGAAATGTGACGTCAGTAACTGATGATGATCGTTACTACAGAGAATAGTTAGAAGTAACTATGTTGAAATATGACGTCACTAACTGATGATGATTGTTACTACAGAGAATAGTTAGAAGTAACAAAGTAACAAAGTTTTATACTAAGATCAGCTACTACCCGGGTCAGGTTTTGTTCTAAGATCAGCTACTACCTGGGTCAGGGTTTCGTACTAAGATCAGCTACTACCTGGGTCAGGGTTCTGTACTAAGATCAGCTACTACCTGGGTCAGGGTTTTGTACTAAGATCAGCTACTACCTGGGTCAGGGTTTTGTACTAAGATAAGCTACAAACCCGGGTCAGGTTTTTTTACTAAGATCAGCCACTAGCCGGGTTAGGGTTTTATACTAAGATCAGCTACTAACTGGGTCAGGGTTTTGTACTAAGATCAGCTACTACCTGGGTCAGGGTTTTGTACTAAGATCAGCTACTACCCAGGTTAGGGTTTTGTACTAAGATCAGCTACTACCTGGGTTATGGTTTTGTACTAAGATCAACTACTACCCTGAGCGTACAAACAACCATGTTTAATCTGGAAACACACAGCACCCTCTATTGGTAAAAGTCAAGAAACTCCATTCTTACCTTTGGTTTTATCTGAACTGTAGGAAAAACTCTCCCGACTAGAAACACTCGGCACCTTGAGCAACACTGGGGGACGTGGGGACGTAGGGGGGGTTGTACACGGGGTAAAAGGACTGCTACTTGAAGAGTTTTCCGGAACGTGAGCATGCGAGTCAAGGATTACTGAGACATGTTCACGAGAGTATTGCTGTGTTAAAGAACTCGGGGTCGGATACCTCCGTTTATTCCCTAAACACATCGAGCGTGGAAATTCCTCCCTCCTACGTTTCCGGCGCATCCGTCGGTACCAATATACAAATCTCCGTCTTGCTCGTCTTCCCAAGTGAGCTAGGTACCTTATCATTTCTGTATAACACCCGAGGGGTTCCGACACACTTGTCAGGGTGCTGTTGGAATGGTACCTGGCTCGCTCTTGTCTCATTCGTTCCAGCTCACGCTTCTTGGTCTCAGAAAACTGGGTAGCAATCACAACCAAACAAAGATTGATCATGAAAAATGATCCTATCTGAAAGAAACCAGTGACATGAGATCAGTTACTAGCCTGAAACAAACATTCTGACTGGAATCCAAATATCTAAAAAGTAAATTTATTACATAGACTTAACTTTTACACAAAACTCTTGTGAAGCTGGAACACATATAGACTCGTGATATTTCTATACATACAGATTTTAATAAACAGAAAATATTTCACTAACTGACTTTATAATTTTATTCTATTATGTTGAATCTCAGAGAAACGAAAAAAAAACAACAACAGCAGTTTATGTGTAGTCAGCAAAGGGTTCAGTTGTTTTAGAGCAAATCCACACTGGGCTATTGTCTATGTCCACCACGGGTAACCGAACCCGGAATTTTAGCGTTGTAAGTTCGTAAACTTACCAATGTCCTACATCAGCAAATGGAACTTTGGGATTGTGTTCAACAAGCGAAACGTTGAGTTGTCACGTGACATGCATAAGAATCTCTACTCATACACATATGTATTCAGTATTAATCACCTGACCATTAAAAGAATACTTGGTATGTGGTTTAATACATATTAATGATCACCTATCATTAAAATAATACTTGGTATGTGGTTTAATACATATTAATGATCACCTATCATTAAAATAATACTTGGTATGTGGTTTAATACATATTAATGATCACCTATCATTAAAATAATACTTGGTATGTGGTTTAAATACATATTAATGATCACCTATCATTAAAAGAATACTTGGTATGTGGTTTTCAATGTCAATGTTTTTATCATCTTCAGACAGTAACATTTTAAGTCATCAACATCTTCAGACAGTAACAGTTGAATTCATCAACATCTTCAGACAGTAACAGTTTAAGTCATCAACATCTTAAGACAGTAACAGTTGAATTCATCAACATCTTCAGACAGTAACAGTTGAATTCATCAACATCTTCAGACAGTAACAGTTGAATTCATCAACATCTTTAGACAGTAACAGATGAATTCATCAACAACCTTTATGTCGGACGCTCTTGTTGAGAGAGTTCCTGGTTTTAAAATAAAGTGTACAAAGGTTATCATGTACGCTGACGAACACTTATTGTGGAAATATGTTTATTTACAGGAGCTATTCATTAATTTTAACACGAAACACGTAATTTCTCAGCTTTGACGTAGCGTATTGAACGGTTCTTTCTCGCTACCAGATTTCCTGATGAATCCCATTATCCAAGTATGTGATCAGTGTATCTGCATGAAGATTACTTGGTAGTTATCATTTGGGAAAACGAACAGCAAGCTTTCCATTAAATCGTTCTTTGGTATGACAGTTGGAGTCACGAAATTCACTTCTGTTGTGGATACTACTGAGTCTATTATTTAAATTGTTAGAACCGAGGAATATGTGGAGAAAAATAATAAGTACTTAATTATTTGATTCCCAAACTACACAATGGGCTATATGTGTTGTGTCCACCGAAGGGATCGAGCTTCACATTTTTACCGTTATAAGCCCTCAAGCTGAGCCACTATAAAATATATTTATTCAACGCGACTAGCAAAGGATCGAAATTAGAAAATAAAATAAAAAACATAACTCTGAAATAATCATAGTCCCCCCCCTTCCCCAGTAGCTCAGTCTGAAAGCCTATAAAGCTATAAACTAGGTTTTGATACCCGTGGTGGGCACAGCACAGACAGCCCGTTGTGTCTATAGCTTTATGTTAAACAATAAAGAAATAAACCTTGCATGTCTCTTAGTCTAGTAATACAACAAGATGGTTTTCATATTTTAGATAACTTGGAATTAATTAAATTACGACTCACCACTATGAGAAGAACGTAATAAATCCAGTCCCAAAACGAATGAGCATCCTGTACGTAATACATAATGTCTGTCCATCCTTCCAAACTAATTACCTGGAGAATACGAAGAAGTTATATCATGAAAAACTTGATTACGCTGACTCACGTACGAAAACTACTAATGGTTCCACTCATTATAACAGTCAACAAACCAATATCTACCTCAAGAACATTAGTTTTACGTAATTATGAACGTTTAAAACTAAAGATTTGCCATTATGTATTATTGTTTAAAGCTAGTTTTTTATCATAAACTTATTTCTTGTAAATACATAGTTGGGAAATAAAAGGCTTAGAACACACTCCCCTTTACAGCTGGGGTTGGCTTACTGAAGTTGCTTTGGAGAAAAGTTTACTAAAATTATTTCGTTTTTTGACAAAATCATAATCAAGAACGTCTCTATATTTCAGTCTTTTTGTTTATGCAAGAGTGTAATATTCTTGTAGCAGAACAAGCTGTAAGTAAACGATCAGTTATATCTTTTATTATTCATATATTTTACGTGTAAAATATTAAGCCACACTGAATATCCTACTGACCTAATCGTGAATAATCAATCACACAAATGCTATGTATAACTGACACTGAATATTGTATATAAAACACCAACACTAACTAAAATTAAAATTACTTACCAAAAATATAGCTACCCAAGCTAAGCCTATGTTGTCGAAAGATATTGCACCCTGGAATGGATTCTTTTCGCCTGCTCGGCAATTTCGATAATACTGGTTCCAGTTGACGCACGAGCTGTTGCTGGGGGAGTTGTCGCTATTGGGGTGAGCGGTGGAATTACAGACGGTCCCCCGATAAGAGAAGTGGGGAAAATCTTGACATTTGTGCATTCCGTTATCCTTTTCTAGGCTACAGATATAATCCTGATCTGTGACATCGTTCATGTAATAGGCCGGGAGATTTCTAGAAACAAGACTTAATTAAGTCCTTCCTGCATTCAAGTTTCAGTTTTATAAGCAGAAGCAGACCTAGACTATTCTAACTTTAATCAGTAATAATCAGAAACACACCTCCTGTCACCTTCCGTCCGAAATACTCAGAGACAGATCTAGACTGTCCTGACTGTTAATAATCTGACTATTCTGACAACTGCATTCCTTATTAATCAGAGATAGAAACAGAGTATCATGCCGATTTCTGCCCTTAATAATCTGAAACAGATTATCCTGCTAATTTCCTTTCTTGATGATCAAAAATAAAAATATTTATCAAAATTCCGTCCGTAAAAGAACGTGAATTTTTGTTCTAAAATATAACTTAGAAACATGTAATGGCGTTCTTTTTTTGTTATTGTAACGAGTATTGATTGAACGCTGGGTTAACACTTGATACAACAACAGTTAAAACTTGATGCAACAGTAGCTAACACTTGATACGACAACAGTTAACACTTGATACAACAGTAGCTAACACTTGATACGACAACAGTTAACACTTGATATAACAACAGTTAACACTTGACACAACAACAATAGCTAACACTTGATATAACAGTAGCTAACATTTGATACAACAGTAGCTAACACTTGATACAACAGTAGCTAACACTTGATACGACAACAGTTAACACTTGATAGAACAACAGTTAATATTTGATACAACAACAGTTAATATTTGATACAACAGTAGCTAACACTTGATACAACGCCAGATCAGTATATAAGTCTGTACAGAAGATATTAATATATAAATAAATATACAAAAGTTATAAATCTATACAGAACAAATCAGTATGTATATCTACATAATAATGCTTCATTATTCATGTAATTATCTTATGAAGACGACATACTAATTAACTGAGTTTTTCATCGTACTCATAAAGCTACCCAACATTTTACCGAGATTAATTGTTCGTTCATAAAAGAAAACCTGCTCTTGAGACAAGCTCGTAAAAGTTTATTTTTGTACCTGGTTTCTATTGGTGAATCTACCAGGCCGGCTTTTTTTATAGTCGAGGCACGTATAGAATATTCAATCCTTGTGTACATTATGGACCAAAACATCACATACACAGGATAAAAGTAGTATGTAAGTTTGCGGACAAACCTGAAGATGGCCTCTCAAACCTTGCACTAATACTTGTTATGATTTTTCCAAGAACTAGATATCCTCGACGCCATATCATTCTTGTATTTAGGATGTGTTATTATACAAAGTCGTAACCAGTGCAACGTAAAACCCTAGGGGCAAGTACGTCAATACAAGAAGCCACACGAGGGCTTACTCTCAACATAATGTTAAACCCAGAAGTAAGTTTCATTCTAGCCATGAGCTCCTAATAAAATAGTACGTATATTAAGTATAGCAAACCACGTGACTTATCACCACGCCTTCTTTTATTCAAACATGCTACAATGACAACACAGTTCATTATTTAGGTTATGGTCGTGACTTTCTAAGCCTCACGCAGAATCCATTATGGCTGACATAGCTACACAGTAAACTAGAAGTTGAAACTGATGACAAGACAACATACTCTATTGCGCATGTGACATTTCTGAAACAGTGTTGCTGAGTAACTATGATCAGATGTTTCTGCTAAGTGTGAGAAAATCCACCGTTAGGTGGCGTGATAAAAACAACAAATCAGGAAAGTAATTAACCTCTTGTTTACCTTACTTTTCACACTCAGTCCAATGATATGTGAGTTTAGGGCTATTCTTAAAAAAACACACACAAATAAACAATAAACCAATCGAATGTGTGATCGAGAAAGGGTTAAAATGGGCACAACACTCGTCTTTGCTCAGTATAATTATTTCTGTTTTTAACATTTACATGCAGCCTTAGTGCTAAAATGTCTCTCAAAGACCGCATAACTTCAGTGTTAAAATTAGTACTTGATGATGCTATTAATAAACACAGTTCTTATATCTTTAGGTATGTGGTTCCTGTTGATTCTATTGTAGTGTTTAAGTAGATTTTTTATGTGTTTTTGTCTTGAGATATTCGTCGAAAACACTCTAGTCATCATTATTCTGAATGTTATAAAAATATTTGTTCCAAACACACTCGTCACCATTAGTCTGAATGTTATTAAATTATTTGTTCCAAACACTATCGTCACCATTAGTCTGAATGTTATTAAACTATTTGTTCCAAACACTCTCGTCACCATTAGGAGTGTTTGGGACAAATAGTTTAATAACATTCAGATAACATTCAGACTAATGGTGACGATAGTGTTTGGGACAAATAGTTTAATAACATTCAGACTAATGGTGACGATAGTGTTTGGGACAAATAGTTTAATAACATTCAGACTAATGGTGACGATATATAATAGAATTATAAAAGACATGGTAAAACACAATATATAATAGGATTATAAAAGACATGGTAAAACACAATATATAATAGGATTATAAAAGACATGGTAAAACACAATATATAATAGGATTATAAAAGACATGGTAAAACACAATATATAATAGGATTCTAAGATACTTCAATCCGTGTTTCAATATAATATTAGGATTATTACTCTCGTGGACAGGTTAATAACATAATCCTCTCTTCATCCTATATTAATTATAATCCCCCTCTCCATCCTATACTAATTATAATCCCCCTCTCCATATTATATTAATTATAATCCCCCTCTCCATCCTATATTAATTATAATCTCCTCTCTATCCTATATTAATTATAATCCCCCTCTCCATCCTATACTAATTATAATCCCCCTCTCCATCCTATATTAATTATAATCTCCTCTCTATCCTATATTAATTATAATCCCCCTCTCCATCCTATATTAATTATAATCCCCCTCTCTATCCTATATTAATTATAATCCCCCTCTCCATCCTATACTAATTATAATCCCCCTCTCCATCCTATACTAATTATAATCCCCCTCTCCATCCTATATTAATTATAATCCCCCTCTCCATCCTATACTAATTATAATTCCCCTCTCTATCCTATACTAATTATAATCCCCCTCTCCATCCTA
>NW_013669713.1:10690-14065 GCF_000517525.1 Limulus polyphemus
TCCATCCTATACTAATTATAATCCCCCTCTCCATCCTATACTAATTATAATCCCCCTCTCCATCCTATATTAATCATGATTCCCTCTCTATCCTATATTAAATATAATCCCCCTCTCCATATCTCCATACTATATTAATTATGATCCCCTCTCTCTCTTATATTAATCATGATTCCCTCTCTATCCTATATTAATTATAATCCCCCTCTCCATATCTCCATACTATATTAATTATGATCCACTCTCTCTCTTATATTAATCATGATTCCCTCTCTATCCTATATTAAATATAATCCCCCTCCCCATATCTCCATACTATATTAATTATGATCCCCTCTCTCTCTCTTATATTAATCATGATTCCCTCTCTATCCTATATTAAATATAATCCCCCTCTCCATATCTCCATACTATATTAATTATGATCCCCTCTCTCTCTCTTATATTAATCATGACTCCTTCTCTATCCTATATTAATTCAGTTTGTAGCTTTATATATATATATTTCAGCTAACTCCTCCCATAGTCTGGAGCTAGCAGGACCGAACTTGGCAGGGGGACTCGAGGTGGCCAGGGGGGAAAGTCTTTATTTACATGAGATATCTTCTACCAAGGCATTATGGGAATCTAAAAGTAGGTTTTCAAAGTCGCTGAACCCGAATATGGCATCAAATTTAGTGTTTCTGGCACCGCCTCGGGTCCACGGGCGCCATATGTTAAACTGTGTTAATATTCCCACCCACAAGCTAACAGGACCACATTTGGCAACATCCTTAAACATCATGTGATTTTCTTTCGAGTATGGATCGTCCTTGGGTAACTATAGAAGTAATTAGGGATAACTGAAGAGTTTGATGGGTATATTGAATCCGCAGCGGAGAGAGATGGTATTTTATACTGGTACAATAAAATACGGGAGTGGGATCTTAACGCAGAGCAACACAAAGGACACGTAGTTTACAAGAATTATTGATATAAGAATGGTAGTACCATCAAGGTAACTAACATGTCAGTGTAAGTTTCGTGTTACACGTGATGAGAAATGTCTCTGGTAATACCACGTAACTAACACGTCAGTGTAAGTTTCGTGTTACACGTGATGTAAAATGTCACTGGTAATACCACGTAACTAACACATCAGTGTAAGTTTCAAGTTACACGTGATGAGAAATGTCTCTGGTAATACCACGTAACTAACACATCAGTGTAAGTTTCGTGTTACACGTGATGAGAAATGTCTCTGGTAATACCACGTAACTAACACGTCAGTGTAAGTTTCGTGTTACACGTGATGAGAAATGTCTCTGGTAATACCACGTAACTAACACATCAGTGTAAGTTTCAAGTTACACGTGATGTAAAATTTCTCTGGTAACACCACGTAACTAACACATCAGTGTAAGTTTCAAGTTACACGTGATGTAAAATTTCTTTGGTAACACCACGTAACTAACACATCAGTGTAAGTTTCAAGTTACACGTGATGAGAAATGTCTCTGGTAATACCACGTAACTAACACATCAGTGTAAGTTTCGTGTTACACGTGATGTAAAATTTCTCTGGTAATACCACGTAACTAAACACATCAGGGTAGATTACAACTTACACACAAAGATAAATGTCTCCTATAACACCACTTAACTAAACACATCAGGGTAGATTACAACTTACACACAAAGATAAATGTCTCCTATAACACCATTTAACATCAGGGTACATTACAACTTACACACAAGGATAAATGTCTCCTATAACACCACTTAACTAAACCCATCAGGGTAGATTACAACTTACACACAAAGATAAATGTCTCCTATAACACCACTTAACTAAACCCATCAGGGTAGATTACAACTTACACACAAAGATAAATGTCTCCTATAACACCACTTAACTAAACATATCAGGGTAGATTACAATTTGTTCATGAAACTAACTTTCTACGATAACAGTCCACCTACCCTGGGAATCGAACATTTTCCGGTAAGTCCAGATAACAACGTTGTCTCAGAAGACCTGCCCACAGTTGGACTCCTACTATACCGAAGATGAAGAAAACGAAGAAACACAGAAGTAGCACGTTTCCTAGCATTGGTAGAGTATCGAGTAGTAGCATCACTAGGATTCGCATACCTAAAGACAAGAAAGTCAAAACACCAGAAATTTCTTGAAGATGATTTCCATTTGATCTTTGTGAATGAAAAACACAAATGATATAATTAATAATACTAGAAAAAACAGGGATCCACATGTATCACTCAGATTTAGTCCTAACCCTAATTCACTGTACTTGTGGATGAACGAAGATAATCTTGGGTAACAACTCAGACTGCACGGTAGCTGAAGATAACAGATTCGTGGCAGTTCTCTGATGGAAGTACTGATCTGACAGAGTAACAGCTCAGACTACACGGTAGCTGATGATAACAGATTTGTGGCAGTTCTCTGATGGAAGTACTGATCTGACGGACAGAGTAACAGCTCAGACTGCACGGTAGCTGAAGATAACAGATTCGTGGCACTTCTCTGATGGAAGTACTGATCTGATAGACAGAGTAACAACTCAGACTGCACGGTAGCTGAAGATAACAGATTTGTGGCACTTCTCTGATGGAAGTACTGATCTGATAGACAGAGTAACAACTCAGACTGCACGGTAGCTGAAGATATCTGATACGTGGCAGTTCTCTGATGGAAGTACTGATCTGACAGACAGAGTAACAACTCAGACTGCATGAATTCCTTGCCAGGCCTCTCTCCGGTGTTTCGTGTTATTGTGTGAAACTCCCCATCGCTGTCTTCCTCGGAAACAGAAACCTTATGATACAGAGCTACACTGGAACCCACTTCATATCCATCTCACTCGACACAGTGGATCATACCAGGACGTGTGGTTACGTACTAAAGCGGAGTGGACATTGTCAACTCTTTGACTGCCATATTTACCGATAAACAACTCTACCCAGGATCACGTCTAGAGTTAGATACACACAGAGACACGAGGTGTTATGTAATTAATCACATCTGTCGCTTACTACTTGTCACATTAACATGAATTTCATCTTAGAGATAATTACGTGAAATATAACACAGCTGATTATGTGAGAAGTATGAAAGAGATTCAATATCTGTTCATAAAAAATAACATTCGTTATCATCTTTAATCAATTATAAAATTATAGATTTATCACAACATTTACATATTACCACATCTTTCAAGGGTGAAACAAAGGTTATATATATATGTGTATGTATTCACATATATAGTGTGTCTGTATATATATATATGTATGTATTCACATATATAGTGTGTCTGTATATATATATATGTATGTATTCACATATATAGTGTATATATATATATATATATAGTA
>NW_013669713.1:14844-18178 GCF_000517525.1 Limulus polyphemus
CACAGTAGTAACATGATACGTGACTAAGTTCTATAATAATATGACACATTAGTAACATGATACGTGACTAAGTTCTATAATAATATGACACATTAGTAACATGATACGTGACTAAGTTCTATAATAATATGACACAGTAGTAATATGATACGTGACTAACTTCTATAATAATATGACACATTAGTAACATGATACGTGACTAACTTCTATAATAATATGACAGATTAGTAACATGATACGTGACTAACTTTTATAATAATATGACACATTAGTAACATGGTCCACTTTACAATATGTTATTAGTATGTGACACATAAAACAGTTGAACACAACTGTCATAAGTGCCATGGTGTTACATATTAGTATCATGTAATAAAAAATATCATGTTGAGAGACACGGCATTGAAGAAAACACGAAATAACGTCCTGTTGATCTCTGTGTTCTCATAGAAAACTGATAACAAGAAGAAAAATTCTTGCTATTCTTGTGGTTGTACCTGAAATATATCTTCAAAGAGGCAATTTCCACAAAAAACGACGATCTTTGCTTTTGATTGATTCTGAAAAAAGAACCTTTATTTCTCGTTTCGTCACCGAAGATCCGTGTGTACAGCAGACAATAGATCAACTAACTTATCAAAAAATCCACATTTCAACATGTACTATTTCCTTTCATTTGTTGCATTGCTGACTCATTTTGTTAACGTTGATGTTCTGCGCTCAGCTCCAGAAATGCTTTAAGCGCCGTACATTTAGGCTGCGATTCTAACAAAATATTATGTTCTGAAATTGTATCATTATGGATAGAGCTAAAATATTAACAAAATAGCGAAGTTACAAGGATATTTTAATCACTTCAAAACTGAGGAGATATAAAAAATAATAGATGTGTAATACAAGGTATGCTTTGTGATATGTAACTTTCACAACGGATTCCTTGTACATCACGAGTTTACGATTAACACCACAACTAGAGGGAGTCACCTGGAATGATGAATGTTAGAAAGTTCACTTTTCGTTTTAGATATTTATAATAAGATGAAAGTCGGTGAAATTTTCTCAAAAATTAAATCACTAATCCAGATTTACTGTGTTTAAGAAAAATGTTAATTGATGTATCTCTAAGCCACGTGATAGAAGCAATGAAAATAAAAACAATAAATAAACAGTTCTAGAGAGAGAAAAAAACATCATACTAAACAGTAGTGAACGATTCTTGATACACACTTTAAAGAGTAGTATAATTCATGCAAAATAGAAATGGTCCATTTTAGATACAGTCTTTAATAACAGCGTAGCTTAATACATAAAATAGTTACTGTTTTCTTCTGTTAACCGAAATGAACCAGATACCACACAATAACTTCTGTTAACCGCAATGAACCAGATACCACACAATAACTTCTGTTAACCGCAATGAACCAGATACCACACAATAACTTCTGTTAACCGAAATGAACCAGATATTAGACAATAACTTCTGTTAACCGAAATGAACCAGATATTAAACAATAACTTCTGTTAACCGAAATGAACCAGATATTAAACAATAACTTCTGTTAACCGAAATGAGCCAGATACCACACAATAACTTCTGTTAACCGCAATGAACCAGATACCACACAATAACTTCTGTTAACCGAAATGAACCAGATATTAGACAATAACTTCTGTTAACCGAAATGAACCAGATACCACACAATAACTTCTGTTAGCCGAAATGAACCAGATATTAAACAATAACTTCTGTTAACCGAAATGAACCAGATATTAGACAATAACTTCCGTTAACCGAAATGAGCCAGATACCACACAATAACTTCTGTTAACCGAAATGAACCAGATATTAGACAATAACTTCTGTTAACCGAAATGAGTCAGAAACCAGACAGTGACTCAGCGAATAAAAAATGAGCCCGTGTTTAGTTCATCACTACTAATACTAACTTGGTATCCTGTTGATAGCTCTAATTGGCCGCAAGACACGGATTGTTCTGATTGCCGTAAGATTCATGTTCCCAATGTCGAGACAATACTCCAAAGCCCTTCAAGAAAGACAGAGAAAATAGTTAGAAGTCATGAATATATACTTTACACGTCAAGACAAAACTCCTAATTCAACATAATAATTATATGACTCTTCCAAGAAATTCTTTAAATCAACTCATTTGAACTTCATATAACTCTTCATATTTTGATATCTATTTAGATATAGTTAAAGTCATATAACTCTTCATATTTTGATATCTATTTAGATATAGTTAAAGTGTATAACTCTTCATATTTTGATATCTATTTAGATATAGTTAAAGTGTATAACTCTTCATATTTTGATATCTAGTTAAATATAGTTAAAGTGTATAACTTTTCAAATTTTGATGTTTATTTAAGTTTTAAATGCCACTATCTTTCTTTTATTATCGATTTCCTGAAATCGAAATGTCATCGATTTCTTTCATTAAACATTTCTTAAAGTTTAAGTGCCATGACTTTTCTATTATTATGAAACAGTCAACATAATTATCATGACTTTTTCTAACATTATCAGACAGTCAACATAATTATGATGACTTTTCTAACGTTATGAAATTGTTAACAAATATTATGACTTTTCTATTATTATGAAAATGTTAACATATAAATATCATGACTTATTTTTTACTAAGAAATTGTATTTCATTATTGTTTTTAATTATGTATTTGTAATATCAAATAGTCGTGATATTTCTTTTATTAAGAAGAAAGATCTTACACTTTTCTCTCTTTAGAAATTTTTAATCTATAAAGACAACGACTTCTTTATTTGTTCTCATTTGTTAACACCTTGCTATTGAGCTCACCTGTAAAAAAACATAATATGTTGAGACTCTAATCTTTCAATGACTTTCATAATTTAACAAATTAACTGTTGTTCCGAGTTTAAAAGTCTAACTCTTGTTAGAAGTACTTAGATAAGGACTCGAAACATCTGAAAGTTTCCCAATAAAAAGATCCTTTATCACAGGACGATAACAAGAAGTTTTTGATCCCAATTATTTTTACGACATTGAAGTTTCTCAGCTCTTAATGGCGTCACACTTTTTGACATTTTAGTACGTATATAATAAAACCTTTTTAACAAGCTTACCCAAGGCACTTTCTGTAGGAATACCAGTATATTGTATAAAATAAGAAATAAATATCGAAAATAGCTCAGCACATAGAAACTGTTCAATAAGAAAGAAATTGAAGTAAAGAAAGAAAAATAACGTTCTTACACTGATGCTCTAATAGATCTTTATAGTAAGGAAGGGGAAAATAACGTTCTTACACTGATGCTCTAAAAGATCTTTAT
>NW_013669713.1:18563-23301 GCF_000517525.1 Limulus polyphemus
ACAGTAAGGATCAATATATGACTAGACATATTGTACACTATCCACAACAGACAGTAAGGATCAATACATGACTAGACATATTGTACACTATCCACAACAGACAGTAAGGATCAATACATGACTAGACATATTGTACAATATTCACAACAGACAGTAAGGATCAATAGAGAGACTAGAGATATTGTACATTATCCACAACAGACAGTAAGGATCAATACACGACTAGACATATTGTACACTATCCACAAAAGACAGTAAGGACCAATAGATAGACTAGAGATATGGTACACTATCCACAACAGACAGTAAGGATCAATAGAGAGACTAGAGATATTGTACATTATCCACAACAGACAGTAAGGATCAATACATGACTAGACATATTGTACACTATCCACAAAAGACAGTAAGGACCAATACATGACTAGACATATTGTACACTATCCACAACAGACAGTAATGATCAATAGAGTGACTAGAGATATTGTACACTATCCACAACAGACAGTAAGGATCAATAGAGTGACTAGAGATATTGTACACTATCCACAACAGACATTAAGGACCAATAGAGAGACTAGAGATATTTACAGACATATTTAGACTAGAGATATGGTACACTATCCACAACAGACAGTAAGGATCAATAGAGAGACTAGAGATATTGTACACTATCCACAACAGACATTAAGGATCAATAGAGAGACTAGACATATTTACAGACATATTTAGACTAGAGATATGGTACACTATCACAACAGACAGTAACCATGACTCCTTACAGTAGATCATGTGACACATCACATCCTTTTCAACAATGTTCGTGTTTGTTCTAGTTTTGATTCACTGTAATGGGTCTGAATTAGACTTACATGATGTCAACACCAGAAACTGTTTGATATATCACACTGTAAAGTTCAACTTACCTCATTTGAACACCAAAAACCGTTTCATATAGTATTATATAACAAATGAAATGTTGCTAATACTCATGATTTCTGACTGGTTGTCCTTGTGAATATACCAGTTCTTTGTGCATGTTTTTTTTATTGATCTAACAACAGTAAAGATGTCATGCGAACCACGCATCCCTTCTGCACATATGGCGTACAGGGTTTAAGGGGTAGAACTTGAATAACAGTTATTGTTTAACGTTTAAAGTTTTAGGTAACCTGCTTAAAGCCTCATACAGTCATTGGCTGCCGTCTTCTTAACGACTTTACTCAATCCTTCTTGGTTAGGGTTGACAGTTCATCGTTTCTTCTTTGAAAGCTCTTCTTCATAAATTACATTAGCGACATCGTCTATGGCGAAGTGGATTGAATGTTCAGTAACACAGATCCAAGACACTCTAAACCTTTCACTCACAGCTTCGTTAAGGGAACATTTACCAAGTTCGAAAGCTCGCCGAAAAGTGAATGAAATATTTACGACTAACGTGCCCAACATGATGATATATTGTTACCACGTGCCCAACATGATGATATATTGTTACCACGTGCCCAACATGATGATATATTGTTACCATGTGCCCAACATTATGATATATTGTTTTATACAACGAACGATATTTTTTTAACTTATAGTCTGCGTTAGAAATGAGCCAAATTAGTTGATATTTACTTTTACTGTTCCATACAGCGAACAATCTATTTTTAACTTATAGTCTCCGTACGAAATCACTTGATTTTTTACACCAAATGTTTAGTTTAATTGGAAGATCTCTTTATGCTGATAGGTTTGGACCAAACACACCATGTCAGAAGTGACTAGTGGTCAGCATGCTAGGACTGTGAATATCGTGAAAACTACTCCACATTTTGGGCCGGAGGTGTGCCATAAGAGAGACAGTCATATCTCTCTACAGAAATCTGAGTAGTTTTAGTAAAACGATTTTGAATATGCAAATCGCTATGTTTTAATAATGTTTGGCGTTATTTAGGTAATTTGATGCCACCGAAAATATTCATACACTCAGTTCATAAAGATGTGTTTATATCGAGGCTTTAGAATTTCGAAAGTGGAAATATCCCTTGTTCTTACGGCATTGGAAAACAAAAGAGTATGGATCAGTTTGGGATATCAGGACCGTCCAAAAAAAGACCTGCAACAAGTCGTACCCCTGCTTTGGTAAGTAAAGGGCAGCATATTATAATAAGTGAAAATCCACAAACACAAAGTTCCGTGGCAAAGGCCATCTGTGTATCCCAAAAAACACAACGCAATATTATCAAGAAGAATCTCCGTCTGGAACACCCACACGAGTCACGTGTTCCCAAGATGCTTCCACGATATATCAGTTAAACTGTCACATACCTCAAACAGCTGGAAAATGAATGGGTATTTATGGTATTCCATACGAAGATATACAGATGGAGTTGCCTACGGATTTTTGTGCAATCGGATTGTTGAAACGCGTATTGAGAAATCATCTTCTTCGTATTATAGGTGGCTTATAGAACGTATAAGTGGAAGGGATGCGCTTTGGATATAACATTCTTACGATGGAACCTAAGTTACAGAAGTATTGTCAAGAAGCATGGTCGGACATGGTGACTTGGACAGTAGCGATAGTGAGGCTCCAAAATGTGAAATGTCATTATGCTTCAATATTTTCTATAATTTATCACACTGATGACGTAAAAACATTTTAAACCATTTATACGTTATTGACTTCATCAGTAGCGCTTTAAGAATAGTCCATTTAAACCTTATTGGCTAATTAGAAGTTTTTAAACCGCATTCTAAAATCTTAGTGGCTAATTAGAAGTTTTTAAAACCACATTCTAAAACCTTATTGGCTATTCTGAAGTTTCTAAAATCGCATTCTAACATCTTATTAGCTAATTTGAAGTTGTTAAAAGCCAGTTTAAACCTTATTGGCTAATTAGAAGTTTATAAGGAAATGTATAAATCTATAATGATTTTCTTTGTTAAATTCGCTCTTAGCAAATTCAGTCTAACTTTTTCATTTATTTTCATAGAAACAGTCTTCATCAAACGCTGTTGCTTCTGCCATCTTATACAGTTTTTGTGTAGTTGTTTTATTTCGCGAAAGCCACTCGAGGGCTATCTGCGTTAGTCGTCCCTAATTTTAAAGTGATAGACTAAAGAGAAAGCAGCTAGTTAACATCATCCACTGCCAACAGTTGATTTGTTCAAATCGAACAGTGGGATTTGATTGTCACTCCTGTAACATACTCACGGCCCCAAAGTTCAGAGCGTGACTTAATTTTGCGTCAACGAAATACACATCAGAAACCTTATGATCCACAACCCGAAACACCAACTTCTACACAAAATAAGCTTTCAGGATTAATACTTTATCATCTTTTTTCTCTACACATTTAAATCATTTATTTTAGTTGCGTATAGAAAGCGTCAATATGTTAAGGAAAAGAAATCCACAGGACAAAAATATATATATTTAAATGTCAGCAAGTTTCGAAGGCTTCCAAAGCAAAAATCATTAGATCTGAGAATATGAAACTTTCTGAAAAACTAACTTAAAAAATTATGTTTTAGTTGACGATTGGTAAGGACCATAAGCAACTATTTTAATCAACAGGACATTAAGAGTGTTATACACTAAAGTACTGAATAATAGCTTAATGTATTTAAAGTCAATAGTACTTTAACTCAATGTTATAGTCAACAATATTTTAACTCAATCTTATAGTCAACAATACTTTAATTCAATGTTATAGACAACAATACTTTAATTCAATGTTATAGTTAACAGTACTTTAACTCAATGTTATAGTTAACAGTATTTTAACTCAATGTTATAGTTAACAGTACTTTAATTCAATGTATTAGTCAACAGTACTTTAATTCAATGTTATAGTCAACAGTACTTTAACTCAATGTTATAGTTAACAGTATTTTAACTCAATGTTATAGTCAACAATATTTTAACTCAATGTTATAGTCAACAATACTTTAATTCAATGTTATAGTTAACAGTACTTTAATTCAATGTTATAGTCAACAGTACTTTAATTCAATGTTATAGCCAACAGTGCTTGAACTCAATGTTATAGTCAACAGCTGTTCTGACAGCTGTGTAGAGTATACAATATGTCTAGTCAGTTCCTTACTGTCTGTTCTGACAGCTGTGTAGAGTATACAATATGTCTAGTCAGTTCCTTACTGTCTGTTCTGACAGCTGTGTAGAGTATACAATATGTCTAGTCAGTTCCTTACTGTCTGTTCTGACAGCTGTGTAGAGTATGCAATATGTCTAGTTATTGTATTGTTCTATACTCTTTATTCTGACAGTTGTCGAGAGTATACAATATCTCTAGTCTCACTATTGATCCCTAGTACAAACACGAACATTGTTTAAAAGGATGTGATGTGTCACATGGTCTGTTGTAAGGAGTCATGATTAATATAAACACGAGCTTTGTTTAAAAGGATGTGATATGTCACATGATCTACTGTAATGAGTCATGAATAATATAAACATGAATATCGTTTAAAAGGATGTGATGTGTCACATGGTCTGTTGTAAGGAGTCAATATTAGTATAAACACGAATATTGTTTAAAAGGATGTGATGTGTCACATGGTCTGTTGTAAGGAGTCATGATTAATATAAACACGAATATTGTTTAAAAGGATGTGATGTGTCACAAGATCTACTGTAAGGAATCATGGCTAGTACAAACACGAGCATTGTTATTTTCCCCTTCCTTACTATAAAGATCTTTTAGAGCATCAGTGTAAGAACGTT
>NW_013669713.1:24204-25651 GCF_000517525.1 Limulus polyphemus
ACTGTCTGTTGTGGATAGTGTACCATATGTCTAGTCATGTATTGATCATTACTGTCTGTTGTGGATAGTGTACAATATCTCTAGTCTCTCTATTGATCATTACTTTCTGTTGTGGATAGTTTACAATACGTTCTATTCACTGTCAGTTTCGCTATTTACGTTCGTTTCTCACATGTCTAGTCACTGTCAGTAAATTTTTATATGTCCTGTTTAACTTGTCCCGTCACGGTAAGTATCATTCCTTATGGTCTGATCTTACAGAAAATCGTTATGAAGAAATAAAAGAAAGATTGTTTGTGTGTCAGCTTTAATATGTTTTAAATTCGTTATGGTGGAATCTAAAGATTGAACAGTGTTTGTTTACTGTATCATATTATTATTATTATTACACAAGAACGTGTCTATATTACTACTTCCATAGCTAGCTGCTTACTTACCCTGCCACGACAATGAAACCGTCCAGACGATTCCAAGTTTCAGCGAGGTAGGCCCCCTTCCCTACGAAACCCATGGCCAAAACTTTGATCATCATTTCTAGAGCGAAGAAGGCGAATATTAGATGGTCGAACAACTGTAGGTGTTTACAGCGATTGTTATCACATAGTTCATCCACACATGGTTGGTACATGCCCAGCGTGACGCAGTTTAGCAGGATGACCATCATGTTGACTCGTTCAAACCACGTGATCGGGAGAGTTAAGGAAGAAAGTTGGAATCGATTTTTTTTTACTTTATTAATAAATATAATTATAATCTGGAACAGTTTCAAGAAAGAACACATACACTACACATACGTGTATATGTTCTATACAGGATTGGACAAAATAATAGAATGTAGCCTTATGATTATATTATATATCATTGAATTTGTCAGCTTGCGAATAGTATGCTATTGTTGTTGTTGTTGTTCTCGGAGTAAGTTTGTAAAAATGTCCAAGGAAGAATGACTCTACGTGAACCTCTAGATGGGTGTTCAGTGAGAGGAACACCTAAATAGATGGGTGTTCAGTGACAGGAACACCTAAATAGATGGGTGTTCAGTGAGAGGAACACCTAAATAGATGGGTGTTCAGTGAGAGGAACACCTAAATAGATGGGTGTTCAGTGAGAAGAACACCTAAATAGATGGGTGTTCAGTGACAGGAACACCTAAATAGATGGGTGTTCAGTGACAGGAACACCTAAATAGATGGGTGTTCAGTGACAGGAACACCTAAAGCAATGAACGGTGTTAGATGTGGTGTCAGCAGGGATATCGAAAAATATCATACAAATACAATGAAAATATCCTGAGGAACAGTGTTAGATGTGGTGTCAGCAGGAATATCGATAAATATCATACAAATACAATGAAAATATCCTGAGGAACAGTGTTAGATGTGGTGTCAGCAGGAATATCGATAAATATCATACAAATACAATGAAAATATCCTGAGGAGCAGTGTTA
>NW_013669713.1:26243-29425 GCF_000517525.1 Limulus polyphemus
GAACACCTAAAGCAATGAACGGTGTTAGATGTGGTGTCAGCAGGAATATCGATAAATATCATACAAATACAATGAAAATATCCTGAGGAACAGTGTTAGATGTGGTGTCAGCAGGAATATCGATAAATATCATACAAATACAATGAAAATATCCTGAGGAGCAGTGCAATATGTGGTATCAGCAGGGATATTGAAAGACACCAGACAAATATAAGTTGTCAGTTTCTAACAGACGAGAACTCAGACGAAAACAAAAAATTGCAGCATCCAAAGCTTGTCCAGAACTTAAAGTCATCCTACAAGAACCAATCTCTGTCATAAGTACTAGAAAGTAATTATAAAATCTGATTTACAATGGTAGCTCTGCCGTTCAGAAACCTTGAGTTAAACCAAAAAATGTCAAAAGTACAAAAATCAAAGAAAAGATGTGGTTTGAACAGATGAATATCTTGTATACTTTTCCCACAAAATGTACGTTTTGTGTTTGGCTAAAACCAAAATAAGCTTACAACCCTGAATGTGTTGTGCTACCAGTTAAGAACGGTGGAGACACTCTGGTGGAATGGACAGTTTTTGTTGGAATAGTTTAGGGCCTATGATCTCACTGAAAGGTAAAGTAACAGAAAATGATCACACAAACTTTATTTCAGACCAAGTTAACCCTGTTATGAGCACTATTCCCTAACGGAGTTGGTCCATTTGAGAAAGACAATACACCAAGTCATAGTAGTGAAATTGTTAGATACTGGTTCGAAGAACACGATGAAGCACTTAGTCAGGCCACCAGATTTAAATGTCATCAATCCTTTAGGATCGGGTCTTGGAACCACATTTCAAGCCAGATATTCGCCACAGAAATCACCCCAACAGTTAAAATAAGCTTTAATAGACGAATGGTAGAACTGACCGACAACACTTTTGTTTCACGTCGTGTTAATGCTGTATTGTCTGATAGGCAACCTCTTGTGTCACGTCGTGTTAATGCTGTATTGCCTGCTCGTGGAGGACCAATTCCATATTAATAAATAAAATATAGAAATTAACAGGTATTTCCATTATTTTATCCAAACCCTGTACTATCTGTTCTCATAATATCTAATATATATATAACAATAATATAATATAATAATAACACAATAATAACAAAATATTCGTTCTTTGGTTTCAATTTATAAAACTGTATCATAATTCTGGAAATTTGGAAACAAACAAAATATTTTACAAAAAACACTTTAGCCAACCAATAAAGTACTACAACGCATACATCATTATCTACCACCCCTTTCTTAAAAAAAATATTAAACCAACCACCAAAACACATACATCATTATCTACCATCAAGAACTTGACTTGTAAGAAAAAATGGCAGAGGCTACATGTTGACAGGAGGGAGAGTTGAGTTTGGGAAGATAATAATTCAAAGATTACTTAGGCTACTATTTTGAGCATTAACGGAGCTGATTATGTTAGTCAAACTTCAATTGGTAATACAATTGTCCTAACATTTATTACAGTGTTTCCGTTTATGGATAGAAAAACAATCACAGACAGTTCGGGATATAATATTCGGAGATTTATAGCAGAAATTAACCACTACCTTCTTGAAAAATGCTCTAAACTGAATTACCAAAACCCATCTTCATTACCTACCTCCCCTTTCTTGAAAAATATACCTTAAACCAAATTACCAAAACTCATCTTCATTACCTACCTCCCCTTTCTTGAAAAATATACCTTAAACCAAATTACCAAAACTCATCTTCATTACCTACCTCCCCTTTCTTGAAAAATATACCTTAAACCAAATTATCAAACTCATCTTCATTACCTACCTCCCCTTTCTTGAAAAATGGGATTTACTTTAACTAAGAGATTTAATTTGCTTATCTGTTTATTGTTAAGCACAAAGTTACACAATGGTCTAGATGTGCTGTGCTCACCACTGGTATCGAAACCCGGTTTTTAGCGACTTTTAACAACTGTTGTTCTTATGCTGTACAAGTTATTTTTAGATGAAGGTTTTTTAACATATTTGGACCAGTCAATTTGACAATAAAAATATGAAGAGATGGAAGTAAAAGACAACATCAATCATTTACTCTAAGGTTACAGGTTACAAATGAAGCTCTTTTCTTAGTGGTACTTTTATCTGTTACGACGAAATACACTTTAAGTATTTAATATGAATATGCACAATTTCACCTTATATCTGCTTAACTTCTTATTTCTAGGCTGAATAAAACACGTTAACCCTCATTCAGTTAAACGTCACAGCTCACTGGATAGTGTTATGAACTTCTATCAACTAAATTAGGCCTATCACTCACATTAAGTTTTCAGAACCAGTAAAAGTGCGCAGTAGCGAATAAAGACGTGATCGTTCTAAACAGTTAAGAAACTTCAAACTGAATAATTAATATAAAACTGACTATCCATGGGCGGGAAACGATTTTTGATGCAATAATTAGTGACCAGAT
This sequence comes from Limulus polyphemus, assembly GCF_000517525.1. Taxonomy (NCBI): domain Eukaryota; kingdom Metazoa; phylum Arthropoda; class Merostomata; order Xiphosura; family Limulidae; genus Limulus; species Limulus polyphemus. Next base: position 28,721 of record NW_013669713.1, read on the forward strand.
GGCAAGTTATTGATGTATATCAGTTCAAGATAACTTGGGATTCGGCGAACATTGTTATCTCACAGTGTTTTCACATTGTCTACAATACACATACACAGCAATAGTCCCGTGATTGTTAAGTCAATATTTATTGTAGAGGACAGTGTAGCTTCAATCTGTCGCCAGAGAAACAAGAGTTTAACTAACCAGAAATGTCACTGGTATTAATAATAAACGGCTTTGTGTTCTGGCAAAATAATCAATATTTACTATTCGTAACTGAGATTTCTTTATCAGTTTAGTCCAAGTTGAAATTTGAAATGTTTAAATTAATATAAATGTTTTAATTACAACTGTAATTAATAAAACTGTATTTTATCACCAATCTGTTTAATTTTGTTATTGATGTTGGGTTTCATATTACTAATCTATACAATGGACTATCTTTGCTCTGTCCACTGTGGAAAATCAGACCCCGGAATTTAGCATTGTAAGTCCAAACTCACCGCTCACCCACCATGACAGTCTGATCAATAGTTTAATCACCAATCTAATTAATTCTATTGTGCTAGATCAACAATCTAATTAAAAATATCTGTGTATGCTACTCCAGACGTTAGCTAAAGAAAACTGCTATTAACAATGATATAATGATCGAGAGATTTTAAGAATGTTTGTTTTTGAATTTCGCGCAAAGCTACACGAGGGCTATCTGCGCTAGCCGTC
>NW_013669713.1:30225-31030 GCF_000517525.1 Limulus polyphemus
GCAGTGTAAGACTAGAGGGAAGGCAGCTAGTCATCACCACCCACCGCCAACTCTTGGGCTACTCTTTTACCAACGAATAGTGGGATTGACCGTCACATTATAACGCCCCCACGGCTGAAAGGGCGAGCATGTTTGGTGGGATGCGGATTCGAACCCGCGACCCACAGATTGAGAGTCGAGCGCCTTATCCACCTGGCCATGCTGGGCATTACTGAAGGATCTTCTTGTACTATTCCAACCATGTCACTACCAAATCCAGTTCCTGGATTTAGCTGGCCAACTCAACAACATCGCCCAATTGTGAAACCAAAAGACTATGATGGAAAGGTACTATGGGATGCATACTAAATTCAATGTAAAATCATTTCCAAGGTGAATATCTGGAATAATGAGCAACTTGATATTCTTTGGTAGATTCTTTAGGCAGACTATTCATGATAAGTAAACAGGAATGGACGTCAACTGTCTGTTGAAAAAACACAAGTATAGAGGACGACGCTTCGAAAGTCTTCTATTCATTCAAGTTTACTCAACGTGTTTTCATTTTCCTGCATATAAAAAGATCATCTTTTACGACATTAAGTATCCTTCCTACTGAGAACTGTAACAACTATCAACCATCTTTAACGACATTAAGTATCCTTCCTGCTGAGAACTCTAACAACTATCAACCATCTTTAACGACATTAAATATATCCTTCCTGCTGAGAGCTCTAACAACTATCAACCATCTTTAACGACATTAAATATATCCTTCCTGCTGAGAGCTCTAACAACTATCAACCATCTTTCACGACATTAAATA
>NW_013669713.1:31871-34250 GCF_000517525.1 Limulus polyphemus
TTCAACCATCTTTAACGACACTAAGTATCCTTCCTGCTGAGAGCTGTAACAACTATCAACCATCTTTAACGACATTAAGTATCCTTCCTGCTGAGAGCTGTAACAACTATCAACCATTTTTAACGACATTAAGTATCCTTTCTACTGAGAGCTCTAACAACTATCAACCATCTTTAACGATATTAAGTATCCTTCCTGCTGAGAGCTCTAACAACTATCAACCATTTTTAACGACATTAAGTATCCTTCCTACTGAGAGCTCTAACAACTATCAACCATCTTTAACGACATTAAGTATCCTTCCTGCTGAGAGCTCTAACAACTATCAATCATCTTTAACGACACTAAGTATCCTTCCTGGTGAGAACTGTAACAACTATTAACCAGAAGGAAGTATCCAGAGCAAAGTTCCAGAATAGGGTACGGAGAAATAAAGAGACATTGGACAAACTTGAAGAAGATTTGGAAAGGCTTGCTCACTTATCTTACCCGGATACTCAACATTAAATCATGAATTCATTGGAACATGACTCATTCATAAACGCCATAATAGACGAGGATATGAAGATTAGGCTGAAACAAAGTAGATATTATATCTTTAAAGGAAGCTCTCCAGTTGAATGAAACTTTAATCCATTAAGGACACAGATAATTAAAGATACTACCTAGAAATTACAGGATCCTGTAATATTGAAACATCAAACTCCCTCTGACGATATTCTAGAAATAACAAAAGAATAAATCAAACAGCTAGTTACACAGAATATGGGAAATGGATACCGCGAGAAACTGTGGATTAAAGCCTGTATGTAATAACAATTCCTCCCAAAGGATACTAGAACTCGGGAACTGTTACAATTGCGGGAAATATGGTTATTACAGCCGGGACTGTGGAGAATCAACAGTTGTTATCAAACCAAGGAGACAATCCTCAGAAGATGTATCTGAGAGTTCCAATAGATCAAAGGAACAACAAAGAGCTAAACATACATCAAGAGAACAGGAACTAGCTGGTAATTTAGCTGAGAATACCCTTTCTACTCCTAACGATATAAGAAGCTTGTTATTTGAAGAACATCAGTCTTGGTTTATTGATGGAAATCTTGCTGTTTGTTGACTGATACTGGTTCTACAGCTACAACCCGATTTATTATTAACGAAATGTAGGAAATTGCATCCAGAGATGAAGAAAAAGAGGGAATCTTGCAAACAGCCAATGGACATAAAGTTTCAGCAAGAAGAAAGTTAAAAGTTACCACTGCTGTAGGAAACTTCCCTATACCTTATGATATGTGGGTAACTGACATCAAGGAAAGTACAAAATGCATATTGGGAACTGAATTGGTGCAGAGACATGGCTGCGAGGTTAGAATAACTTCAAATAGCTACACAGCATATGATCAATAATCTCTATGCAATACACGGTAATTACTACACCAGAGGATTAACTTGTAGTGACAACAGGGAGAGTGGTCATTGTTCTACCAAGAAGTGACACATACCAGGAGTTATTAGCAACAAATCTTCATCAAGTGACTGAGGTATAATGAAATCAAACACTATTACAAGTCTAGAAAAAATGGTGGTTGGAAGAGCTTTCGTGGGTGGAAAATATAAAACGTGACTTTACCCAGGAAAGACTTAAATCGTCTCGGGATAAAAGAAAAAATCATTATGATGTTAATGCTGATGAAACAGGATTTAACTGATGTGTCACGATATGGCCGAATCGCAAGAGCGGACAAACTCCAGAAAATGGTAAGGAAGAAATTTTTAAAAATTATCCTTATTGAGCTTATGAATTTATCTTTAATCACCAATCTAATTAATAAGTTTGTTTTTAATCACCAATCTAATTAATAAGTTTGTTTTTAATCACCAATCTAATTAATAAGTTTGTTTTTAATCACCAATCTAATTAATAAGTTTTTTAATCACCAATCTAATTAATAAGTTTGTTTTTAATCACCAATTTATTAGATTTATCTTTATCATAATTAAAATAGTTGGAAGGTTAAAACAATAAAATCAAATTATCGACAGTTAGTTCCAAAACTATTACAGTTTTATACAAGTTTCTTGGATATAACACTTATGGATTTATTAAATCTACATTACAGTTTTATACAAGTTTCTTTGATATAACACTTATGGATTTATTAAATCTACATCACAGTTTTATACAAGTTTCTTTGATATTACACTTATGGATTTATCAAATCAACATTACAGTTTTATACAAGTTTCTTTGATATTACACTTATGGATTTATTAAATCTACATTACAGTTTTATACAAGTTTCTTGGATATAACACTTATGGATTTATTAAATCTACATTACAGTTTTATACAAGTTTCTTGGATATAACACTTATGGA
>NW_013669713.1:34990-60094 GCF_000517525.1 Limulus polyphemus
TCTTTATTCAGTCCCTTCATACTTGTAATTGTACACTAGTATAAAACAAACTATAGTTTAACACTACATTCTTTATTCAGTCCCTTCATACTTGTAATTGTACACTAGTATAAAACAAACTATAGTTTAACACTACATTCTTTATTCAGTCCCTTCATACTTGTCATTGGACACTAGTATAAAACAAACTATAGTTTAACACTACATTCTTTATTCAGTCCCTTAGGGTTTCTCAAGAAGAGTACATGTTAGGCCTAACACTAATCTCTATGACAAATATGATTGATTATAATGAGGCTTCTCCAGCTTAGGAAAGGCGTCCATACCATAACAGTTAAAGTAATAAAAATGAAATAATAGTGTTGTTAATAGTGCTCAGTTGTAAGAGTAATTTTATTAATAGTCTTCAAATAAAATAACAATCATTTTAAATATTTCTTTTTCATTCGAGGTGATATTGAAAAGAGAATCTGTGACTTGGATATTTTATGCGTTATTTGATTGGTCACAACCTCTGCTGTGGACTGTGGTTTCGTCTATTCAAGGCTCATCAACAACAAATACAATTAGGCCTCTTATAATGGTGAAGTGTATATAACATCTATATTATACGGACTCGAAGCTCCATAAATGTTATTAATAGTCCTGTATTTTATCAACGGTGTTCTTAACAGTATAAAACAGTGTAGACGTTATTAAATACAAACAGTAAACATTTATATATTTACTGAGGAGTAAAAGTCTCGAGTATAAAATAGTGTAGACGTTTATGTTTGGTTACAGTGAGAGGGAAATATAGTTATATATATCAATGACATCAATGTCTAAAGAAAAAAACGTTCGTCTCTAATCTCGCTTCACCTGTTTCTAAAATTAATAAAATAAATCCATTAAATTGTTTTCGGATCAGCTCACACTTCATTCAGTAAGGTGAATTTTCCGAAAGATGGGGCTGGTATCGACCTGTATTGGTATAGCAGTTTAAAGAAGGAAATCTAATCACTGAAGCAGCTAAACTTATCGTAACTATTGGAACATCTATCTAGATCTCTGCGTGATTAGCTGGCCATTACTTTTGTTTAAACTTAAAGTTTAGAACATTTAACATCGACAGTATAGCATGTTTGAAAAAATGAGCAGGTAGAACGTGCTGACGGGCTTTCAATCAAGTCGATATAATCGAAACCGTATAAAAAATATTGGCTGGCATGTTCTAAAGAGTGTTAAAAGATCAATACATTCGAAACCTCAATAAGAAAATGACGAACTCTGAGCAGATCAAATACATCGAAACGATTCACGTTTAACGTAACCCCCTTGGCTATTACTAAACACAGCTTACCCGGGAGTAACTTGTCCTAGAGGCTTCTTATTATTTTCTTGTTCTCCATGTCAGTGTTCTTATTGCAATGTATTTCACCGTTCTTATTATTTTCTTGTTCTCCATATCAGTGTTCTTATTGCAATGTCTTTCACCGTTCTTATTATTTTCTTGTTCTTAATGCAGTGTCTTTCACCGTTCTTATTATTTTCTTGTTCTTAATGCAGTGTCTTTCACCATTCTTATTATTTTCTTGTTCTCATTGCAGTGTCTTTCACCGTTCTTATTATTTTCTTGTTCTTAATGCAGTGTCTTTCATCGTTCTTATTATTTTCTTGTCTTTGATATCAGTGTTCTTAATACAGTGTCTTTCACCGTTCTTATTATTTTCTTGTTCTTAATGCAGTGTCTTTCACCGTTCTTTTGATTCTTTCGTTCATTATGTCAGTGTTCTTAATAAAGTGTCTTTTAATGTTCTTATGGTTTTTTTGTTCGTGATTTCAGACGTCTTACTGCAGTCTTTCAACGTTATTACGATAGTTTTACAGCAGTAACAAAGTCTAGCCCATGGTTACCAAATATACTTCTAAAGAAAAATAAACTAACTCTTCATAACTTATTAGAAGACAAGATGCGTTACAAACACGTTTCAAAATTCCTTCTAGCTCACACTAAATTAAAACATTAAGTACAAAAGCATATAACTTTAGTATAAATATTCAAAATTAAAATGAGTATTAAACTCGAAAACAAAGTCAGTAATGGTATAATAAAACGTTCCTTTAGTAGACGGCTTCTGAACGACTTAAGTACTACAATTAATCATGTACTACTTTCTCTACACAAAACTCTCACGATCAACACTAATGAAAATGTCAGTGGTATCGATTTGTCTATTTCTACCAACCATAACCTTAACCAGGACAGTTAAACGTGTAATAATTACTTTATAATTACCACGGTAGCTTGGTGGTAGTTATCTTACCCTACAGCAAGTCGCTGTTAACCATCTTATCCCACAACAGGCAACTGTTAACCATTTTATTCTACACTACAGAAGGCTGTTGTTAACCATCTTATTCTACACTACAGAAGGCTGCTATTAACCATCATATCCCACGACAGGCTGCTGTTAACCATCTTATTCTATACTACAGCAGGCTGCTATTATTAGTGGGTATTTTATTAACACAAAACTAAGGGAACGGGAAATTAGTGGGTATTTTATTAACACAAAACTATGGAAAAGGGAAATTAGTGGGTATCTTATTAACACAAAACTGTGAAAATGTGAGGGAAGGAAGCTCTGAAGGTTTCAGGAGCATGAGTCGGATAAGAACTATGTCAGATTTGTCGGTGGGGGTATGAAGGAACTATATTCCCCTCACAAACAGAGGGAAGGGGATCGATATCTCTACGAGTCCCAGTGACAGGAGAAGAGGGAAAGCTATGTTAGTTAGAGGAACAGAGGAGAGGAAAGTTATCTCATTTTCAAGGATTGGGAAAGAATTAAGAGCTATGTAAATCCCAGGGACATGAGAAAGGAGAGAGAGCTATGTTAGTTTGAGATGCAAGAAAGTTATTTTAGCTTCAGAAATATGGGGAGAGGTTGGAGTCGTGCTGGTCGCAGGGGAGGGGGAGAGAGTAAAGCTCTGTCGGTTTCAGGGACAGAAGAAGAGAGAAATATGCCATTCTCAACTGTATACTGTGGATCCTTAATATGCACGGAATGTTTGTTGTTGTTTTTTTTAAAGATGCAGCATTTAAAATTTTGTGCGATTTTTAGCCCTAAGAATCTATTTTTCCTAGCAGTACTTTATAGAACTATGAAAAACGTCCCACTAAGGAAAAAATAAACAACCAGACGTTAAGTCATCCCAGTAAAGGAAGCGTTTGGGTTTCACACGAGAGTTAAACACGTGATCTTTAAAATAGCTTCATTTTCTTAAAAGCTGAAAGATTTTTATTTTTGTATATCTACCGGGCAAAGATGACAAGAGATGAGTAATACGGCAGAAATACTGCACTGCATTACAAAATTACATTGGTTTTACTCTTCCAATGAGAAGAAGACATTATGCTTGGTCTTAGTTGTATCCCACAATCCATCTCTCTCTCTCGAAACACCGAAGACGAGAATGTATTTACTTCCAAAACTCAAGTGTTCTCAATAAGCTGTTTCACTTATTTACATGGCTCTCAATACCGAGTAAACAAACGTGTTTAAAACACAGTCTCTTATCAAGTGAGCATCACTACGGTAGATATGGTGATAGAATATATGTTGTTTTATTACTCAGTCAGGTAAGACCGACCACTACTTATCACGACAAGACACAAAATGGGCGTCGTGACTGATAGAATATATGTTGTTTTATTACTCAGTCAGGTAAGACCGACCACTACTTATCACGACAAGACACAAAATGGGCGTCGTGACTGATAGAATGTTGCTTTATTACTCAGTCAGGTAAGACCGGCCACTACTTATCACGACAAGACACAAAATGGCCGTCGTGACTGATAGAATGTTGCTTTATTACTCAGTCAGGTAAGACCGGCCACTACTTATCACGACAAGACACAAAATGGGCGTCGTGACTGATAGAATGTTGCTTTATTACTCAGTCAGGTAAGACCGGCCACTACTTGTCACGACAAGACACAAAATGGGCGTCGTGACAATAAGGTTTTGTTATTGAGTAGGTCTAAGACTACGCACGAGTCGTTCTGTCAGCAACTTCCTATCTTTGACAGCACCGATAGAGGGCGCGGCTGTATGGTAACATTTGATCCTTCTTTAAGTACAAATTGCTGGAAATCCTAAGAGCTTCTGTGATAAGATAAGCGACAGTCCCCAAACTCAAACTGCACTTAAGCAAAACAAAAAACAAAAACCGTTTCCATGGTAACTAATGGGTAAGCAATGGAGTCCACGCAAATCGGGATTAAAGATTTCTCAGATGATGTAAGTCCACGAGCATCATAAAATCGACAAGCTTTAAGAATTTTTATTTCAAAAGTAAAAAGTAGAAAATAAAACAAAAAACTCCATGACAGTGTAACAATATTCAAAAAATTAATCTGATAATATTTTACCCAAACATAAAGATACACTTCCTTCAACTCAGAAACTTGACTAGTTCTTAAATACACCAATCAACAGCTTTTGTTCAAAACGATTCCGATAAGTTCCACTCAAAACACCAATCACATGCCAGTATAAGTTCAGAAATATATATTGCACCAGAGTAGTCACGAGCTGATAGTTTACACAGTAATTGGTTGTCATACTATGCCCAGTAGTAGCAGTGTGGGCCTAGTGATAACTCTCACGACTTAAATACCACATGACAAGAGAAAACTTGCTGCAAGACTTCATGTTTGAGTAAGAGCTCTAAACAACACTTTGGGCACTGTAAATGATAGCAATGGTGGTAGAGAATCGCAACTCTCAAAGATTGGTGTAAATTATCTCAGGAGTAAGTTATTTAGAGATGACCGATTACAAATCACGCTGTAATTAAAATTAGCAAGGCTGACAAATCCGAGTTCGAATTCTCCAGAAATAGTCAGCGAAGTTTGTTCGATAACGGAGAGAGAGGAACCTTATCACAGTCTAAATAGAACATCTACGTGGGGGCGGGATAAGTTATTAGGAGTTTCACCCTTTGTAGTAGGAACCGTAGGTCTTGATATAAGATGTAGGTTAATGGTCCAAGAAATCAGAATAACGACATAGTTCAGTTAACAGCTTTGTTGCATTAATCTAGCCAGTCAAAGAATTTAGTCGAACTCTTGTTTGTCCATTTTAGTTTACGTGCTGTTTGTTCAGATTAACACTGCTCGCCCTCAACACAACAGTTCTTGTTCTTCTGGGTCCAACTTAACAACAGTGTTAATTCCTTTAAAAGGACTGCGCGAATCTAAATTAAAGTGCCTCACGTTCAAATTTCAAAATTAATTTTCCTAAAAATACTTTCTTAACAGACTTCATCAAAAGTAAGAGTGAATTTTTACGACGAGAAGTGATAAAAATTACAATTTTCAAGAAAGCAGCGACCTCTAACACAAAAATAAAATCTCATAAAGTTTATGACCAGCACTTAAATCTTTGTCATCAAAAATAACTTTCCTCATTTTCTCCGTTAATACGTGTGTGATTTATTACGACTATTGAAATAGAGCCAGACCGTATATAATACACACTAGTATGGCAGAAATATTACCCAAGAATCCAGACTTAGAATTTATCATTGACAGACTTCAGCCGTGACTGAAGAGTTTCGGACACAGAATCTATCCATGAGAGACTTCAGCCATGACTGGAGGGAGTGTTTAAAACACAGAAACTACAGTATATGTGAGATACATAAGATTTATTTGTGTGCTGTTCTGTCAATTGTTTAAATTTTGGTTATTAATTTAGCAGTTTTTTGTTGTTTTTTGACAAATTGCTGTTACTAAACATTGCTAATTACTGTTGCTGGGGATGACGTATTACTATTGCTATAGATAATCAATTACCTTTGCTATGAATAAGAAATTACTGTTGCTATGAGCAACAAACCACATATTGTGGTTATTGATAATATACGAGTTTCATAGAGTGTAGGTATTGTTGAACAATAACCCAACCGTTGTCGTTCCGTTTAGTATTGTTGAACAACAACCCAACCGTTGTCGTTCCGTTTAGTATTGTTCAACAATAACACCAACCGTTATCGTTCCGTTTAGTATTGTTGAACAACAACCCAACCGTTGTCGTTCCGTTTAGTATTGTTGAACAACAACCCAACCGTTGTCGTTCCGTTTAGTATTGTTGAACAACAACCCAACCGTTGTCGTTCCGTTTAGTATTGTTGAACATTAACCCAACCGTTGTCGTTCCGTTTGGTATTGGTTAACAATAACCCAACCGTTGTCGTTCCGTTTAGTATTGTTGAACAATAACACCAACCGTTATCGTTCCGTTTAGTATTGTTTAACAATAACACCAACCGTTATCGTTCCGTTTGGTATTGTTTAACAATGATACAACTGTTATCGTTTCGTTAAGTATTGGTTAACAATAATCCAACCGTTATCGTTTCGTTTGGTACAACTCTGATATCAAAACTTAAACCTTGAGTATACGACATAACAATCCTGTAATAAACAAAAGCATGAGAAACAATTAAAATTTGAAACTTTTTAATTAGCTAAAATGTTGTTGAACCTTCATGACAAAGACTTGTCGTGCTAGTTCGTTTCCATGGAAAAACAACGTGTTTAATGAAACTATATGTAAGTCTAAAATATATTTTCATCTGTTTATATGTAGAACTCATTTTATAAATGAAAGTTCTTTCTTTATACTAATAATAACTACAGATTAGTATGAGAATATAGTTTAAAATTAAATTAGCCATATTATTTTATTTCTAATTTGTTCTGGACGTAACATGTTGACAGACTTTTTGATACTTTGAAGCGTGCAGAATGATTAAAGCTGAAACAATTTTCTCTCTCTTTCAGTAAAGATGAACTGCTTGAAGCAAGCTTCGTATCGATTAGACCCTTCTTTCACCTGCTATTCAACATTTAGATTGATAAAAAACTTTCATACGCCAACTTCATTCTTTGTTATTTAATAAATCTTGTGTCTGTCTGTATGTTCATAATGAGAAACTTCGTATAGAACTGTGCTCGTGCCGGCTTACTCGGCAAATTGCTTTCAATAACAACTCGTGCTACGATATAAAAACACCGACATATCCGTAAAAGGTCACTAATCGGAAGAACATTATTGCGATTTATATTTTCTTCTTATCAAAATGAAACTATATATATTAAGTGCATTTTACACAATAGCTTCTACAGCATTACTACTGCCCTAACACACTTAATAAACGTACTAGCTACCAATCAGCAGGTGAAAACACGTCCTACAGCATTTACAAATTACAAAATGTAGACAGTTTCTGTCACTAGGTGGAACACGACCTCCGTCTTTTATTAAGTGTAGACGGTTTTGTCACTAGATGAAACATGCTCTACAAAATTAGCCAAATGTAGACCGATTTTGTTTCCAGATAGAATACGCCCTAAGTCACTTATAAATTGTAGACGGTTTTGTCACTAGGTGGAACACGACCGATAGCATTAACAAAATGTAGGCTGATTCTGCCACCAGGTGCAACACGCCATGCAGCATTTACAAAATGTAGACTGATACTGTCACTAGACGGAACACGCCATACAGCATTTACAAAATGTAGACCGTTTCTGTCACCAGTGGAACAGGCCCTACAGCATTTTAAAAATATAGACTAATTCTGTCACTGCGTGGAACACGCCATAAACATTTACAAAATGTAAACTGTTTCTGTCACCAGATGGAACACACTCTACAAAATTAACAAAATGTAGACCGGTTCTGTCACCATGTACAAAATGTAGAATGTTTCGATTAAGATTACAATGATTAAAACTTAAGATTCAGAAAGTCATTCAAGACACTTGGATTTTTGCTGGCTAGAGTTAGTGTGTACAGAACGACACAGTGAAGGCATTCTCGTGGCTGGGGCTGAACATTATAAGATTCCTAACGCCCGTAGCAGTTAACATCTACTGTTTCCTCTACCATGGTTTACTGTAACCTTTTTAACCTAGCTATTACAGTATTCAAACGTCAAGTTCTTATTCTGGTAGCCCCCTAGTGGCACAACGGTATATCTGCGGACTTACAACACAAGAAACCGGGTTTCGATACCCGTGGTGGGCAGAGCACAGATAGCTCATTGTATGCTTTGTGCTTAACTTCAAACAAACAAAATTATTCTGGTATATCCATGTTTTTATTCTGGGATATCTGATTACCCAAAACATCTGATTACCAACGCTCGTTTTCTTATACAGGTCAAATGCCATTCATATAATATTACAAAAAACAGTTAAGTGCTGCCAATCATGTATAGTAATGGTAATCAACTGATTTAACAAACAAACCTAATCGTTACTAACCCTAACATACATATTACTACAGCACGAAACATCCGTACTAGCCATAAAAAACAAGCCTAGTAAGAAATACGTGTAAAACTAATAACCACTGGGAGGGGAGGAGGGAGAAGTTTCCCCTAACTACGGAAAGATTTGTACAGAAACAATTGGATAGAATAAATATACATTAACGTTATGTTTTAGGTACGAGTTATATGTTGTGTTTTTCTCCCATTTTTTGTTAAAACTCAACAAAACATAAAAGTTAGTAGCTAAAAACGTGCTAATTTCATCTCCTCCCTTCCCACAAATATCTCTCTTTGTGTGCATTTATCCAATACTATATTCTAATACTAACTGGCTCTTTGGAGTTCTTTGGTAAATTCCTTCTCACTTCTAAATCTTGGTTACGGCAACAATCCAATTTGCTCTAATAACAATACGCAAAAATAACCTTAACAATAATGATAATAAAAACTCACCTTAACAATAAGCAAACCTAGTCCTAATAATTTGAAAATATACATAATATTAACAGAAAACAAACCTACAAACCCAGCCCTAACCGCATGTAATCTAACCCTAACTGAATTTGGAAAAAATATTCCTATTCATGCCCAAACCCTATAGTAAATACAAACAATGCTATTTTTAACAACCAACATACCTAACCCTGTAGACATACACTTACAAAGCTATAACTGTGTGCGAAACCTTCTCTAAGTTACTCAAACTACATTGCTTGTAAGCATTTTCCTTATTTCGTGGACGAACACCTTGTCCTAACGACGTGTATACTTACTTCGAAATACACAAAAAATTATCCTAAAATGTAAGCGAAATGAGGCCTAAGTGTATGCATAGTTAAACCTAGACACATGTAAACTTATGCTTAACTCAAAAAATAAATAGAAATTAATTACGTGCATAATTAGATTGTACCATATTAAAAGTTTTTTTTTTTAATTATACGCAAAAACAGTACTAACTCGATGAAAAGTTATTTGTAGCTATATATAAAGTTTGTCTTTATAACTTTGAATTTTGGTCTTCACAACCTACATATTTACTAGTAACTAAATAAAAATCTAGTAATAGTGCCTACAAATTAATTAATTATACTTGTCATAAGACATTAGTATTAGGCCTATTATATTCTTTAACACTACATTCTTTATCTACTTCCTTAGGGATTTTCAAGAATAAGAAAAGTATTGTTAAATATCTGCTCGTTTGTTAATTTCCGGTATAAATTCTTTCCGAGGAACTTCAGCGATACAAGTTCTTTCTTAATTAAAACTAGTTTATTCTTTCTTGATACAACTTTTTAGTACACAGAATTTCCACAGTCACTTTAAACTTAACAACCTTTATAACACACTTTACTTACGGTGCCTACTGTTCGCTTGAATCAAATATCTATCTCTTCAATCTATCTGCACATCTATCTATCGCTAGCTTTATTTGCCGGGCTTATATACTGAAAAAGAGGGCGCCTGGCAAACACTCGGATATTTGCGGAATTCCTCGATAAGTCATGATCCTTCTAGAAACTCCAGCGCGCATGCTCCCAGAGTCGCGTGACTTCCGCTGTCGTAACAGTATATAATAATAGTGTTTCAACCACACTATGTTCGCCACATCTGCTGCCGACCACCCGTTTCGCCCATCAGGCCGGCCGTGACACAACAAACACAGCTTCGCCAGCTTATAAAAGGCGTATATACCAGAAAAGCTAATCACATGCAAATTTTATCTCTAACTACATGCAAGTCTAACACTATCTGCAACTTAACTTAATCCTAAATGCATATAAAGCTAGCCCTAAATGCATGCAATTATAACCCTATCTGCAAACAAACCTAGCCCTAAATGCGTGCAAAGTTAACCCTATCTGAAAACAAACCTAGCTCTAAATGCATGCAAATCTAATCCTAACCATAAAGACAATTTAGCTCAAAGCATATTCACTCACAAGCTTAATCGTTATTAAATTTAACCCTAAGACGCATGAAAATCTAAGACTAACGCAAGCAAGTGTAATCCTAACCTCAAGCAAACCTAGTCGAAAGTGCATAAAGCGTAGACATAGCCGCAAAAAAACCCTAGCTCTAAACGATTGCATAAACCCCCAACTTTGAGTAATCCTAGCTATATGATGTAACATGTATAGCCAGAAAAAAAAACTGACTGCATATGAAACTCTAATCTCAAGGCAACTTAGCACAAGGCGCATGAAAACTTTAGGCCAAACTGTAAACAAAATCTAACAATAAACACATACAAGAGCAAAACTAGCCAAAAGAAAAGTTAGCCCTAGATTACCCGTTTGTTTGTAGTTAAGCGTAAAGCTATACAATGGGCTATCTGTGTTCTGCCCACTGCGAATATCAAAGCCCGATTTTTAACGTTATGAGATCCTAGACTCACTGCTGAACCTCTAAACTCTAATCTCAAACAAACTTAGCTTTAAGTACATGCAGTTCCAATTTTGTATTCCTATCTTGATTATTAGAAAACTTACCTTTAACTGAATGGACAGTTAGGTTTTATATCTTATTTTATAAACAAACATTATTATGAAATGTGTAAGATTTTTTGATTTTTTTTACATTATATAAGTAGTAGCATAGGCCCTAATTCCTCTATATCAATTAGCGCCATAGGCGTGTGATCAGTACATTTTAGTAACTGAAACGAAATATGAAAGCCATCAGTTACAATCAATAAAAATTAATATACAGTTTATTCGTACATAACTGGCTATTATATTATGGAAACTTTTTACTACGATTACAGCAAGCTAATAGCTCCACTACACGAATGTTTTGTTTGGATTCACAGTCGTTACTAACATCGCGATAAACGACTTTTTACAGCTTTTGAATAATTTAAGCCAGTTAATACTTTTTATCGTAAAAAAAAGAAAACCAAACAACTCAATGTGTCAGTGAAGCATGTTACTTCATCTGCATTGTAAGTCTAATAACTTATCAAAAGTAGGCTAAAGATTAACGCTAAAGTAGGCTAGAGATTAATGTGTGTGTAATCTGTATGTCCACGTAGATTAACACTAAAGTAGGCTAAAGATTAGTGTGTGTGTGTAATCAGTATGTCCACCTAGATTAACACTAAAGTAGGCTAAAGATTAGTGTGTGTGTAATAAGTATGTCCACCTAGATTAACACTAAATTAGGCTAAAGATTAATATGTGTGTGTGTGTGTGTAATCATTATGTCCACGTACATTAACACTAAAGGAGGCCAAAGATTAGTGTTTATGTAAGTTCACTTGTTTTTGGTGGGGGTTTTCTTTCAGCCAAGTCATGGATCGATAGAAATCTGTTTCAAATCTTCCAGATTCACTAACGTAACCACCACAGTTGTCAGCATAAAGGCATGTAATTCTACAGATGTTGTGATTAGTGTTATTAAGATGTTATACTCGCAACGTGCAGCTACTGATGACGTCTTTTCTAGCCCATTCAAGCGTCGTACTGCACGCGCGTCTGTGAATGCTAGTTTCAACTCATCCACTTCCATGTTCCACGCAGCAAAGGATTGCATCCAAATTGTGGTATTTACTGTCATCATTATTGATCCTACTGACTGCAGTCGATGAACTATTAAATCCCTGATGTCAAAGTTCCAAGCTGTCGGATATCATGCTAGTCGCCATATTCAACATTAAAACCGGTACGAACAGGATTCCTTGAAATAACTTAAGACCTTTACTGTTGCAAATTTAGGGTTAAACATAAGATAAGTGCCTAGAAATATATTACACATACTAGAGTAGATCACCTATTTCATATCGTATATTTACATGAGGTTTCTGTGATTCAAAATTTAATATTAAAGATCAATAACAATATGTTAAAATCTACCGGTGTCTCCCGAAGGGTAAGTAGAGGTTTAATATACTATCAAGCTTTTCACTACAGGGTAACTAGGGGTTTAATGTACTACCAAGATATTCAGTACATGGTAACTAAGGGTTTAATATACTACCAAGGTACTCATATTAAACCCTTAGTTACCATGTATACTACCAAGGTACTCACTACAGGGTAACTAGGGGTTTGATGTACTACCAAGATATTCAGTACAGGGTAACTAAGGGTTTAATGTACTACCAAGATATTCAGTACAGGGTAACTAGTGGTTTGATGTACTACCAAGATATTCACTACAGGGTAACTAAGGGTTTAATGTACTACCAAGGTACTCACTACAGGGTAACTAGGGGTTTGATGTACTACCAAGATATTCACTACAGGGTAGCTAAGGGTTTAATGTACTACCAAGATATTCACTACAGGGTAACTAAGGGTTTAATATACTACCAAGATATTCAGTACAGGATAACTAGTGGTTTGATGTACTACCAAGGTACTCACTACAGGGTAACTAGGGGTTTGATGTACTACCAAGATATTCACTACAGGGTAACTAAAGGTTTAATGTACTACCAAGATATTCAGTACAGGGTAACTAAAGGTTTAATGTACTACCAAGATATTCAGTACAGGGTAACTAAGGGTTTGATGTACTACCAAGATATTCACTACAGGGTAGCTAAGGATTTAATGTACTACCAAGATATTCAGTACAGGGTAACTAAGGGTTTGATGTACTACCAAGATATTCACTACAGGGTAACTAAGGGTTTAATATACTACCAAGATATTCAGTACAGGGTAACTAGTGGTTTGATGTACTACCAAGTATTCACTACAGGGTAACTAGGGGTTTAATGTACTACCAAGATATTCACTACAGGGTAACTATGTGTTTAATGTACTACCAAGGTACTCACTTTTTTATTAATGAGATCAGTAATAGATCTTTGCACAAAACTTATTGAATGTAAATATAAAATGGCTTATGATGTCTAGCTACTTGGATTAAACGTTTTCCTTGTTCGTTATGAGATTAAAGACCAATACAAATTATTCCAATTTTGAATCACGTGTAGTAGCAAGTTCAGGTCGACTAAGTTTATTAGCGCACCGCTGTTGTTCCCGCGCAGTTCAGTTGATCAATATTGTGAGTTCTCTGATGGTTCATACCTGACGTATCGACCAGTTACCTCTCGGCTATAGAAACTACGCAACAAATGACAACTGTAGCTATCTGCACCTGCTCCATTCTGTGGACCTGGATACGAAATCACTCTTCTATGATTGAAGAAGTCACTTCCTGTCGAGCAGCAGGATTATAAAGTTTCCAGCCTAAGTTATCGATTGTGATAGTAACTAAACTATATAATATTATCAACAAACAAAAGTCTTGATCATAGACAAAAACTTCCCCTTCAAGCTATATGAGAATATTTAACAAAGCAATAATGTGAACATGGGTAAATTAAGTCTCATGGCTAATTAATATCAAAAGTGGGCTGTAAAAATAATATTAAATATCCCTATCATATTGAAAGAAGCTAACTCCAAAATCTATGCCACAATATCAAAAGTAGACATCACCCTGTATCCCCCTGCACATTACAACAAGGGGGTACCGAACATCAAAGAATGAGCCATACAAACTGAAAGAAAAATGTCTATAAACTAGTGGAGAAAAATATTACTTATTACCTTCCAGTCTTGAACATCAAAGTTCAACTTCAGAACTAGAGGTCTAAAAACTAACATTTAATAATAAAATTAAATAGTAGTATAGTAGACAAAAACAGGGACTGAAGAAACAAAACTTCTATAGCTTTATCTGTTTGCCTGCTGTATAAAACATACATACTTATTTCTCTTCTCCAGAAAAAAAAAGACAAACGTTTTGTTTATAACAGTGTGACCCTTTAAATTAAGTCAGGAAAGTTTCATTCACCAACTTTGCCCACTTTTAATTCTCGAGCCGTGTGAGGATTTCCAGAATATTTCAAAATTTACCAAACCCAATCTTTCCATTTAGAATACATAAACATTTCATTTCCAAATCTGACAAACGAAATAATATTATGTTTCTAGATAAAGATGGATACTTAAGGAAAGCTGAAGTCATTCAACTATGTTACAGCATGACCTGATACAAGATAAGTTAGTGTGTAAAGATGAAAGATGATACTGTCAATCAAGTATCTCAATATTAGACCATGAGGCAGTCACTCAGAAGTTATTATGGTTTTCCTTGGATTTATAGAGAAAGATGTTATTTTCAAATGAAAATAATGAACACACATTGAAAACAGTTTTAAGTTTTCCAATGAAATACAGCAGTTAGAGTATAATAATAATATGTCAGTTTTAGTGTTAAACCACTGTATAAAAGTATACCTATAGAAGACCATTTACAGCTAAGTACTCATTTAATTTTCAACGATAATTTGAATAATGTGACTGTTCCTAAATTCGTTTTTCTGAAATTTACGAATTTCACCACAAAAGAACCTAACTTTCTTCTAAATAGAAAGCTTTGTAATCAGATCGACTGTGTTGCTATGTGTTTGAGATTATCGCCATCTTTGGCCAGTCTATTTTTGTGTTTTAATGAAAAACTATATTGTACATAGTAATACACTTCAATCTTCAGTTCTACATATGAACACACTTTAGTCTCAAGTTCTACCTAGTAATACACTTTAGTCTTCAGTTCTACTCGTTAATACACTTTAGTCTTCAGTTCTACATATTAACACACTTTAGTCTCAAGTTCTACCTCGTAATACACTTTAGTCTTCAGTTCTACATATTAACACACTTTAGTCTCAAGTTCTACATATTAACACACTTTAGTCTCAAGTTCTACTCGTTAACACACTTTAGTCTTCAGTTCTACATATTAACACACTTTAGTCTCCAGTTCTACACGTTAAAACACTTTAGTCTCCAGTTCTACACGTTAATACACTCCGATCACCAGTTCTATACATTAATAAAGCCCAGTCAACACGTTTATACACCAATACTCTTCAGTTATACATGTTATCTCAATATACTTTAGTCTCCAGTTCTACACGTTAATACACACCGATCACCAGTTCTATACATTAATAAAGCCCAGTCAGGACGTTTGTACACCAATACTCTTCAGTCATACATGTTATCTCAATATACTTTTAGTCTCCAGTTCTACACGTTAATATACTTTAGTCTCCAGTTCTACACTCCGATCACCAGTTCTATACATTAATAAAGCCCAGTCAGCACGTTTGTACACCAATACTCTTCAGTCATACATGTTATCTCAATATACTTTAGTCTCCAGTTCTACACGTTAATACACTCCGATCACCAGTTCTATACATTAATAAAGCCCAGTCAACACGTTTATACACCAATATTCTTCAGTCATACATGTTATCTCAATATACTTCAGCCTACAGTTCTACACGTTAATACACTTTAGTCTCCAGTTCTACACGTTAAAACACTTTAGTCTCAAGTTCTACACGTTAATACACTTTAGTCTTCAGTTCTACATATTAACACACTTTAGTCTCAAGTTCTACTCGTTAATACACTTTAGTGTTAAGTTCTACATATTAACACACTTTAGTCTCAAGTTCTACTCGTTAATACACTTTAGTCTCAAGTTCTACACGTTAAAACACTTTAGTCTTCAGTTCTACATATTAACACACTTTAGTCTCAAGTTCTACTCGTTAATACACTTTAGTCTTCAGTTCTACATATTAACACACTTTAGTCTCAAGTTCTACCTAGTAATACACTTTAGTCTCAAGTTCTACACGTTAAAACACTTTCGTCTCCAGTTCTACACGTTAATACACTCCGATCACCAGTTCTATACATTAATAAAGCCCAGTCAGCACGTTTATACACCAATACTCTTCAGTTATACATGTTATCTCAATATACTTCAGCCTACAGTTCTACTAAAACAATTCCATGGATTTAAGTCACTCGTTTTCATTTTTTTAAATAAGATTATTGAATAATCCAAGTAGTCAACCACAAGCATTGGAATTTGGCTTCTGTCCAACTGAAAGACATTCTACTCTTGTCCCCAGGGGATCAGATAAGCGATGTTAAAGCTCTGGAGTGACTATCGTCATACTCAGAATGTTGTCTATCGCCATTTTACGGTTTTCTACTTACATTATCTTTACTTAAACATGCCCAATTTGGAGAACCTTAAAGAAATAAAAAAAAATCGTCTTTTCTGCTCTTAACAAAAATTATGTTTGATTCCATTGGTCAGTATCTTACTTCGTGAATCATTCGTCTTTCCTATTGGGTAACACCTGAAAAGGTGAATTATTATTGGGTAACACCTTAAGACATAAATGATTGAGATGCACAGTATTTTATGGATGAGTGAATTTTTAAAATGTATTCGTTTGTGACGTAAATAAAATGGTACAATACATTTTTCCTGAAACGGAAAAAATAAAATCTTACTTGGTGATAATATACAAATCACAAATAGGGCAGTCATTAACCTAAAATGTAAAATATCACTTTACTCGTACTATATTTGTCAACACTACAGCAAGTTAGTTAAAATAGTGACAGAATAAAATGGTCAAACTCTCAATAAATATTACAAAATATTAGCTGAGATTAGCAAAAGGTCTCATGTTATAGTAATAATATTATAAAAATGTCAAACATCGAAGTTAGTTAGAAAATTACATATAAAGCGATCTAAATCACAATAAAAAATACATAATACATGCTACTATAATTATATTCCAGACGACTGATTAATAATGTAAAAGTTTTAACAATAATGAGATTATAAAACGGTCAAAATTCGTAGTAAATACACAGAATGTCAGTTACTATGATGAAAGTATTAAAAAGATAAAATATTATATCGATTTTTTTATATTCTTTTATTTTGTAATTCAACCACAATTTTAAAATTTATTATTATAATTTTGATTTCCCGAGTTTAGATGTAGTTTTTTGGAATTTAATTTGCATTTCTCATTAGCGATGTGGTTTCTGGTTCTTCTATATTTGTTTACTTCAACAACAGTGGAAAGTCACGTGCAACATAACAAGATGGCGACAAAAGAAACTGTTGCAACAATGGAAGTGGTTGGTTTATGAACTACTTTAATCGTTACTTCTTACACAATATATGTTAATTATTTTGGTCATCTCTTAAACAGACGATGAATTCTATCGTGTTTATTTTATTTTGAATCATTACTGTTTTTAAAATGGCCTTTCTTTGTTTATGGCAAAGAAGCTATTATTATTAAGGCTTCATATTTATGTATTTGTTCTCATCTTTCTTTTGTAGTTTTAAAATTATGTCCAATGAAACAAGTATTATAACTTAACAATCACTGTAATTAAAAGTAAAAATTCTATGACTGGAAATTTAAGTAGCGGACTTTACTAAGTTCAGAATAGAATGGGCGAATAACTTTTATTCCGGAAAACAAATGAAAGTCTGTATACTTGAGTGCACAGGCTATTAGGCCCTATTATCGTGAGAAACGGCTAAACTTATTCCTGTCTCTCATATCCCAATTCACAGTAGGCCTATTTACACGTCTCTTGTTTGCTCCGCCATTTCGCCTACTTGTTAGTAAAATGTATAACAGTTTAGATTGGCCATTTTCAGAAAAATGGTTCACTAGAGAATAAATATTTTTATAGATGTATCACGGCTTCAACGGGTAACAGCTAAGCCTACTCCTGTCTCTCATATCCCAATTCACAATAGACCTGTTTATACGTTTCTTGCTTTTTCTACTGTGTTGCTTAGTGGGATGCTTTACGATCTCGGTATGCCATTTTAAGGCCTGATATGGCCTGGTAGTTAGGACGCTCAACTCTCAATCTGTGGGTCGTGAGATCGAAACCTGGCGCTAAACATGCTCTCCCTTTCAACCGTGGGGGCATTATAACCTTCCGGTTAATCCTATTATTCGTTGGTGAAGAGTAGTCCAAGTGTTAGCGATGGATTCATCTTGTCAGTTGCCTTCCCCCTCGTCGGTAGTTTGAAATTAGGGACGGCTTTGGTAGCTTTGCCGTAAAGAAACAAATATAATTAAAAAAAAAAAAGACACGTTACCTTTCACCGCGATGGAAATAAATGAATAAAGAGGGACCAAAAAATTTAACACCAACGATTAAATGAAGGAACTCAAAGTTATAATAAAAATGTTAATAAAAAATATGGTTTAATTAAAAAACAAAAGATAATAAAATCGATGTCCACTTACGAACTTTCCAGGAATGTTAGTTACGGTAATGAATGTATAAAACGGTCAGAATCGTAATAACTATCTCAGAATGTTAGTTTATATGATGAATTAATAAAACGGTCAAAAATTGTTGTAAAAACTGTAGACTTTTAGTTGGAGTGATGAACTTTTAAAGGGCGGAATTTCCTAAATATTTCAACATTTCTTAAGAGGATGCTCAAGTGTACAAAAAAAATGCACATAAGCAGACTGTTATAAACAGCCTATCTAGTCAATAAAATAAATATATATTTACGATATGTAGTGAGATAGGTTTACTAGAGTTATGTTATGAGAGAAGAAACATATGACTCAGCTATGTTGTGAAGTAAGTTGGTGGGATTTACTATTTCTGTTTTGAAACAGGTTTACTGAGTCTAAGTCTTGAAGTGAGATTTACTAGGACTAAATCATGAAGGAGGCTTGTCAGAGCTAAATCTTGAGATAGCTTTCTTTGGCAGAGCTATGTTTTGGGTAGCTTTGTTATAGCTAAGTCTTGAGGGAGATTTATCAGCATTTAATCTTGCGTTAGGTTTATTAAAGCTACGTATTGGGATAGGTTTGCCAAAGCTAAGTCATGAGGTAGCTTTGTTACAGCTAAGTCTTGAGGGAAGTCTATCAGCGTTAAACTTTGAGTTAGGTTTATTAGAGATTAGTCTTGGTGTAAGTTTGCTACAGCTAAGTTTGAGGTAGTTTTATTATAGCTAAGTCTTGAGGGAGGTTTATCAGTGCTTACTCTTGAGTTTACTAAAGCTAAGACTTGGAGTATGTTTTTCAGAGCCTTGAGGTAAGTTTAACAGAGTCCAGTCTTGAGTTAGACTTATTAGAGCTAAGTCTTAAGTTAGGTTTAACAGAGTCCAGTCTTGAGTTAGATTTAAAAGAATCTAGCCTTGAGTTAGATTTAACAGAATCTAGTCTTGAGTTAGGTTTAACAGAGGCCAGTCTTGAATTAGGTTTAACAGTGCTAAGTCTTGAGTTAGGTTTAATAGAATCTAGTCTTGAGTTAGGTTTAACAGAGGCCAGTCTTGAATTAGGTTTAACAGTGCTAAGTCTTGAGTTAGGTTTAACAGAATCTAGTCTTGAGTTAGGCTAAATTGGGAAGAAGCTTTATTAGTTCTGTTTTCAGAGGAAATTTACCCAAGTTGCATTGGGAAATAGAGTTACACGATTTATTGCTACCATGATGACAATCTTCAACACGATTTATTGTTACCATAATGACACCAAAAGCAACAAAACAATATAAACAAAATGCCACAGAAAAAAAGATATATGGATTGTATCTCAAAGCAATAATAGCACGTTGGTTAAATATTGATAAGACTCATTGTTCGGATACTAATAAAACCACGTTGTTAGGATGCTGATAGCACATTGTTTAGATACCAATAAAACCACGTTGTCTGGTTATCAATAAAACACGATTTTTCTATATATGAAATAAAGCTGTTTTCCTGTATATCAGTAAAGTACATTCTTTGGATGCCGATACCGACGTACCACTTTTGTTAAGGCTTTATTGCTTCTGAATCAATAAATCATATTGACTGATTTTGCGTATCATATTAGTGCCAGGTTTACTGAAAGGTGCTATACTAGTATATTTTTAAACAATATCTACCTTAATTAATGCTAGCGTTGCTATGATGTTAAAGCTTGTTTTAGCGGTGCCAAATCGCCATTGTTGTAACGTTCTTGAGGTTGTATGTTCTCGTAGATGTAAAATATTATTTTGACATAAAAGCGTAACTCGTTTCAACTTTCGTTGTAAACAGTTGACATTATGAAACATTTATAATAAGTATGTTGAGCTGTGAGTTATTACCATATTTATATAGAGGTATAAAGCAACTAATTACTAAACTAATAAATAAACATTATTATACACTTGGTCAGAAGCAGGGCTGTTACTTTCTTTGTTTAAGCGCAAAGTTATATATAATAGTCTATCTGCGTGCGCTGCAGGTATCGAACCCCGAATTTTAGCGTTGTTACCAGCGCTCGAGTTTGTTTGTCGTTAAACGCAAAGTTACAAAATGGGCTATCTGTGATGTGCCCACCACGCATATCGAAACCCGGTTTTTGGCGTTATAATTCCGCAGACTCACTGCTGTACCACCAGAGGACACTTGTGTTACTTATCATGAGAAGTAAACACATAAATTAAAAAATGCATTTCAAAATAATACGACATACAGCGGCGTATGGCATAGCTGGAAATGCTGTATTCGTCCAGGCAGACCAGAGAAGGAAATATCCTACCCTAGGTTCACAAGGTTAACCCATTTAACGTTGTACTGGTATTTCTGTTAATGTTTCTCAGTTAACGTGGTACTGGTATTTTTGTTAATGTTTCTCAATTAATACCGTGAGTTGAAATATAGTTCATGAGTTCGTGCACCTTCAGTGCCAACATTGCACTGTCCAGTCCTATTTAATGAACAAAACGCATGATGGCGCTGCTTCAATAGTAAAAATGTACTGATCGTTGAATTTTCTATTTAAAAAAAACAAACTTTTAAATGTAGTTTAGTGAGGGGAATTTTCATATCAGTACTTTTTTTTCACGGAGAATTCATCATAGAACTATGAAAGAAAGGGGTAAGAATTGCGAGCTATAATTCTAGAACGAAACACGCGATGTTTGACTCGTTACTGAAAAAAATAAAACCTCATAACTACGTGTAAAGATCCGCCACCAAAGAAAAAACAGTTTTGGAATATTTCAGTTATCTTCTCTAGCTCGATGTAAAGTTTTTTCGAGGAACCTGATTTACTAGTGGGGGGGGGGGTAAGGTCGTTTTGACGGTGGCACGTGTATGCATATATCGTCCTCGTGCAAACGTTACTTTATCCACAGACGAAGAGGGATAAGATACGAGTCCATTCCCTGTTTCAAAGATGTTGGCCTAATGTTTGGATGACGTGCTGAGCATACTGAAGCCGTATTTAAATTAACAACCAGAGCTGTCTAGCTGACAATCTGTAAGGAGAGATGTTGAAAGCCAATTTCTTGCTTGATCATTAAAAAAAAAATCGTTGTTGTTTATTCTGTTCTAATATAATTATTTAATCTGTGTTAAACACTTTCAATAGAGAGTTTTATTTGTGATTTTATGTTTGCTCGTCTTTTCGATTTAGAATAATACAAAAGTTTCTGCAGCTCGTCCCATTTTCGTAAATCAATTACTCACGACTTTTAAACAAACACTGAACTGACTGCAAAAAATTCACATTTTCATTATAATTCGGCGTTTCACCAGAGGGCGCGGCGCCCATCACATAGTCAAATCTGAACTATATTTATATATCTGAGAATGTTTTATGTTTTTCTAGCCTAATGCCCTGAGTGTTTTGGTATTATAAATAAAATGTTTACATTTTACTATAGGACTACAATAAGTCAATACATCACACTAATCGGTGCAGCAAAGTCCAACAAGCCGAAATAAAAACATCACGCAAGAGGTGGTAACACATTTTCTTTAACAAATATATATATATTATTCTCCCTTGCAGGGAGGAGATCACGTTTGAAATTTGGTTATAAAGATCCACTAATAGGCCATACCATCACTGAAAACCTGATTCCTAAAGCACAAAACGTTTTGTCAAAATATGATTTCAAAGTTTTGAATTTTACAACGATGAGCTCCTCTGACGGAAAACTATACGCACGTCCGCCTCTCAACTTCGTTTCCCTTACTCAGTCGTGTAGTGACCCGTGTGTCGAAATTAAATTTAAAGATCGTTTTGTGCAGCAAGATGCCTAAGCCTAAATATAAAATTGGTTACCAGAAGAAAAAAGCAAAGAAAGAAAATCAGATATTGTTTCTAAATCATAATAACTGGACTCGTTTTTGTTTTTACGAAAAAAAATGAAGGCAAAAAGGGGACAACAGGGGTAAACACAAGTACAGAAATTAACGTAAACCAACAACTAAATGTTATATCTGAATTGTCCGAAATAAGAGAACGTTTCGACAGTAAGTCAAGAAAAACAAAGGGATCTATGTTTTGTCGACTGACCAAAGAGTGTTTCCTTATCACATCAAATACACTAAGTTATAACGTTTAATTAGTCCAAAAGAATCGTGTGGATCATAGGGACGAGAAAGAAAAAGTTCGCTGTTTTGGGAAACTTATAACAATAAGAGATCAAAAGATGGATTAGTTTTACCTCTAACATGGCTATGTTTGCAGATCGTAGTTCTTCTACTTATAAAGAAGGTTGGGTAAAGGGCATTAGAGATAGGGCACATATAAGTGACAGAAGTCAGAAAATTCACAAACACATCTCAATACTTGTGTCGCATTGCACAAATAGCATTCAAATGAAACCTTAGTTGCGCAAGATGAAAGAGAAAGACAAAAAATATACATTTTTGGAGGGATATTATAAATATAAACCTAGCAATAGCATCTTGTAATTTGGCTTTCAGAGGATACAGACAAACCATTTACAGGAATCATTGTTTCAGTTAACCAACTATTGGCTAAGTACGATCCAGTTCTTAGACAGCTTCTTGAAAAGGAAAGATGATCAGATAGATATCCTAGCCAACAAGCAGAAGACGAAATAGTAAATTTATTAGCTAACACAATTCAAAAAAAAACTGGTATTTTGATATTATGAAAAGGATTATCAAAAATTAATCTCAGCAAAAAACTGATATTCAAATATTATAAAAAGACTATCAAAAATTAATCTCGGCAAAAACTGAGATTTAGATATTATAAAAGAATTATCAAAAAATTAAACTCAACAAAAAACTGATATTTAGGTGTTATTAAAAAATAATCAGAAAATTAAACTTGGCAAAAAAAACTGATATTTAGATATTATAAAAGGACTATCAAAAATTAACCTTTTCCACATAAGTAACCTGATGAACAAACTGGAGCTTCCGGTTTCAAGAAGTAGGATATTAGCCCGATTATAAGGCGATCTCGAACATAAGACGACGCCTATTTTCAGAAACCATGGGAAATAGTGTCAGAACGTCCTTTTTAGGTCCAAAAATCAATACTATAACTGAACATCCTGCAGGTGGATTAGTTGCAAGAATTAGCGATGACCTTTAGCGAACATCTGGCGCGCATGCGTAGACGATGCTATCTGTACATTTAGGAATGCGACAGGCTAGAGTAGGGAGAAGGGGCCTGTGGTCGGCCGCGATGATAAGGCGACTATGAACTTTACAGCCTAATTATTAATCAGAATTATTTCGAGCTATATTACTTGAAATTATCTATGCCGTTTTTAAATGCCTGATATACAACTAGTCAAAGCTATAAAAGTACTGCACGATGTTCTCGAATTTTTACTACACATCAGGGACAGCTTAAAAAATTAAACAAAATAATTTCAACAAGATTTAACATTTCAGGACAAACGCATAAAAAAAAACTAAAACCATTTTGACGAATTGTGCGAAAATGAGAGGCTAACAGTTTCAGAAAAATATTTTAAAGTAAATGTATTTTACAATTGTTTGGATATAACTGTTGCTCAACTAAAAATAGATTTGAAGGTTTAAAATATGTTGCTGAAAGGTTCGAAATAATATGTCCGGAAAATTTGATTTCTGCCACCGATGATATATTGTATGAAAGAACACAGCTTTTAGTCATTTATTATTTTAAAGAAAAATATACTTTTTCGGCATTTCTTGCTCAGCTAGGTTCTTTTCGAACATGTTTCAAATCAGAAATTATTACAATATCAACGGTTCACCAATTATCAAAATTATTAATAAGTAAAAATAGTACTTTAACAAGACTCAGCGGATTTTCAATAATATCTATTTTTATCTAATTATTATTAATTAATAATCTGCATTTAATAATAATAATTATTATTAATTAATAATCTGCATTTAATAATAATAATTATTATTAATTAATAATCTGCATTTAATAATAATAATTATTATTAATTAATAATCTGCATTTAATAATAATAATTATTATTAATTAATAATCTGCATTTAATAATAATAATTATTATTAATTAATAATCTGCATTTAATAATAATAATTATTATGGCTGAGAATCTGTCTTCTTGTTCTACTAATGGACTTCTCTAATGACGTGACATGGCTGAGAATCTGTCTTTTTGTTCTATTAATGTACTTGTCTGATGACGTGACATGGCTGAGAATCTGTCTTCTTGTTCTATTAATGGACTTGTCTAATGACGTGACATGGCTGAGAATCTGTCTTCTTGTTCTATTAATGGACTTGTCTAATGACGTGACATGGCTGAGAATCTGTCTTTTGTTCTATTAATGTACTTGTCTAATGACGTGACATGGCTGAGAATCTGTCTTGTTGTTCTATTAATGGACTTGTCTAATGACGTGACATGGCTGAGAACATGGCTTTTTGTTCTATTAATGTACCTGTCTAATGACGTGACATGGCTGAGAATCTGTCTTCTTGTTCTATTAATGGACTTGTCTAATGACGTGACATGGCTAATTTCAATACGAGTTGTGAGTTATGTCAATGTCTCTTAAAATTGCCTAGATGGATCCCAATAGTTATAACATCTACGACGAATACTGTTTTGTATTTCTTTTGTAACAATTAAGTGTAAGTAGATTTCCCTTGA
>NW_013669713.1:60848-70152 GCF_000517525.1 Limulus polyphemus
AATAGTAACTGTTTAATTATTCAAGATAGTGATTATTTGAATTTGCCTGTATGTAATTCAAGACTGTATCCACTGTTAGAAAACTTTATAATTTGTTTGTTTATTTTCACATTTAGTGACTAAAATGTGATTAATATATAATAAACCGATCACCTCGATGTTACAATATTAGAAATTATTAATGTAGACACTATTTCCAGCCTTGTTTGTTTACTTTTTTTAGTCCCTAGTTGTAAGGCTTGAAAATATAACCTTTGCGTATTGATTTATCTTGTTTCTGTGCTTTTTTGATGATCCCTATCCTACTTTTTAAATTAAAAATTTTTAGTAATCTTGTTTCTTACGTTTTTTATCTCCATTTATGGAGAATAAATTTTAAGCTACATACGTGCATACACGTTCAGTTACATGTTTTTCAACAGCTAACTTCTACATTGACTTTTTCCACCTAACCACCACACTGAACTTATACAAAACAGATTACAAATGTACAACAAATAATAAACACATGTACTGGTATGTAACTACAACAAACAAAATATAAAGTTGTTCTCAAAGGACCATCTTGAATACAAAGATTGTATCATAGCAGATTTAATGACGGGCTTCCATCAATGTCACAGTGTAATGTAACAAAAGACGAACAGTAACAAAGCAATCACATCAGAACGGAATAATGTTTCTTCTAAGATAATACAACACAGATTCGTGGAATGTAAACAGAAGCAGTAACATGCTTACCGTGTTAGATTATAACACATATGTGTGTTCTTCAACAGCCTGCTGTGCACAAGTGTTTGCTAGATTAAAGCAGTGCAGATAGTGCATGCAAAATAGACAACAGCGACACACTTAGCATAAGTCATCAATTATTGACAACATTTGCAACTGCTACCTAACACCAACTATTTAAAAATAGCAATAGCTATATGAAATAGTGCTATATGCAGTGGGAATAAATACTGAATGTGCACTCACCACCTTCGTTTGTATAGGAAAATTTACTGTGGTAATCGTCCGCTGTTAAAAAACTTGTTGAAATATAGTCGTGGAAATCCACGTAGAGACAGCAAACTCAAGTAACAATGAACAATAGCTACTCGAGTAACGATATGCAACAGCAAAATCGCGAACCTTTCACGTAGCAGTTTCCAATTAATGCGATAGAAAATGCACGAGTTATAGTTTCCAACTACAAAAACGCCGAATATTTTTATGGCGGAGAGGGAAGGACTTATAAAATTTAAAAAGGCGGTCAAAATTAAGGCAGTCGAATTAAGTTTAGAACTACTCTCTCAGTTTTCGGCAAGGTTCCTGTGGGATCCCACGTTTCAGTAGGGATCATTTCCAATAATTTTATAGTAAAAGTCATAATAGGAATTTGTAGCTTGAGCAAACTGTCAGCAATAGATATCTAGCCTTGTTTGCTTATCTTTATATATATATTTGCGATTCCTATTCGTAGGTTTTAAATTCTCATAATAACACCGACATAAATTTAGAAGATTGTCCTTCATGCCCTACTAAAACGCAAAGGTAAGTTTAGAAGGTTGTCCTCAACGCCCTAATAGAACTCAGACATAAGTTTAAAAGGTTGTATTGAATCCTACTAGAACACAGTATGTTTGCTTTTTTAATGCACAACAATGGGCAAACATATGCCTAGAGAAAGACACAACCCCCGCTAAGCGCATATAACATTTTACCAGTAGAAAAGCAGCCTTTTCAAATAAAACAAATACGTGTAAAACATCGCTTTAAATAAAGCTTCGCATCCTTTAAAGTAATTATTTACTGAGTCAAGTGGCTTTGTGCCTAAGTTTTCGTATAAATACGCGTTTAACACGCGTCGAGTACAAAAGCAGCCGCTAAGAACAACATCACGTCTATTATATATATATAATCACCTAAGTCAACTTTCAATGAAACATTCAGAACAACATCGCATTTATTATGTACATATAGTCAACTTTCAATGAAATATAAACTACTTTTAAATAGGTCACGGACATTCACAACGTTTCATGTATTATATCTGTCTAGGTTAGGATACAAAATATCCAGCCGATATTGCTGTACGCTTGTGAAATAATAATAATATGAATAAATGGGCAAATTTTGATTTCGTCTACAATCGTGAAATCATTTATTTTGCTTATTATAAATGTTTTGGTGGTTTTAGCTATTGAAAAGGAAGGTTTTTTGAGTGTTGTTTCAAGAATAAGACTGCTTTTTTAAGGGTTTTTTTTTTGCCCGAAAGTTCTGTTAGTGTTTTGAACAAACTCCTGTACGATCCTCAATATTTCAAGACAAAAATATATAGCAAGTTATAAAACAATAACATTGTTATCGAAATATCTAAGAATTTGGTCAGGCTTATTTAGTCCCCCAAGGGGACATAGCAAATAGCTCATTGTGACATTGCTCTAAAACACATACACACACACACACACACAGGCTTATTACCTCCGCCACCGAAGGTGAACGGAGGCTATGTTTTCACCCCTATATGTGTGTGTGTTTATTTGTCAGCAGTATTTGTCGTAAAACGGCTGAATGTATTTAAAGGTAAGTTGATATATATGTGGACTATAATCCAACTTAGAAGTGATTAGTTTTTAGAGGGTCGAAGGTCAAGAAAAAAAATCTCTATCTGTTAACATGGGGACCTATTTTTCCACTATAACTCAATTAAAAATTGTCGGATTTTGATGAAACTTGGTGGACATATGTAGAATATTATTCTTCCGTGTCCGTTAATAATGTCGGACATTTTTTACTTCTGGAGAGCCGAATATGATCAACGCTGCGTGGCGGAGTTATGCGCTCTACTGAGTGTCTCTACTTTAATTATGATTTCATCCCACTTAACTGCTCAGAAAACACCAGCTGATAGAGGTAGAATATACAATTTCCGTTAATTTCTATCTGTTTCGTAATTCTCTAATTACGGACAGGCTAATAAGCTACAAGTTATTGGGGAAAAAATACAATACATATTAGCGTACCTGATGATGACAAAACCTTGTCGAAACGTTGTACATTTGCTGTTATATTAAAGTTTTTCTTCATTACCCATTCAAGCCGTCTCCAGCCATATTAGCTTAATTTACATCTAATGAATCAGTTTGAGCTTTGAAATACCACGCATCGTTTCTAGTCCCATGATAACAAGAATTCAAATTATTTTCAGTTTTATCTATTTGATCAGTTTACTCGAAATTGTTTACATACAGCACAGAATACTTTTTACGTCTTGGAAAAGTTTATCAACTTAAAGCGCGGCAACTTTTAATGTCCGCTAGAGGAGCTGCAAATAAGGGACCGTAAATTTAATCAATTCTAGCAAGGCCTCTTTAAATAGTAAGTGAACATTAGTGTAATGAGATAGTCTCATCTGAAAAACAGCTGCATAGCAAATATACAATAGAGATAAAAAATCAAGTGAGCTAATTAAACATTAGAGAACTTACTCTTTCATTGGAATAACGAATTTAGGTTTCCTTGTTTGAGGATTACAGAGAAAAACAAAACAAAAAAACTTAGTCATAAAAAAGAGCCGACAATTAAGTAAATTTCTTGATGATAAACAAAGACTAAATTAGACAAAAATAAAATTTAATCTAAGATCGTCCGACGGTATCAAGATCGTAACACCACATTTAACAATCGACGTTTTATTACGTTAAGATATGAAGAGAC
Source organism: Limulus polyphemus (assembly GCF_000517525.1). Classification (NCBI taxonomy): domain Eukaryota; kingdom Metazoa; phylum Arthropoda; class Merostomata; order Xiphosura; family Limulidae; genus Limulus; species Limulus polyphemus. The sequence goes on from NW_013669713.1 coordinate 64,551, forward strand.
GCACGTGTGGAACATATAATGTTGGATAATTAAAATCTTCGAAGGTTAATAAACGTTATTTCTAGCGGTTTAAAGATTCCTTAGAGCAATTTACCTGGAAGATGAACCAAACTTTCTAACGGAAACTATTTAATATATTCTAATGATAGATAATAGCAGTTAAGTAGAGCCTAAGAACTAATTAACATCTTTTGGTGTAAGTTAAAAACCTTCTATAAGAAGATTTAATGGAACCGGACTAACAAAACCTTCTACTAGAAGCTAATTAACATTTTCAATGATATAATAGTTTGTAAAATCTTTTAGCGGAAGGTAAGTACAATATGTTCCGCTGTGGGAAGAGACTGTTTTTATTGCTGTTGTTTTTCTATTACCAGTTAAATGAAACTCCCATTGATAAAGAATTCATTAGCTAACAACGGGCCCAAGATTCTGGACGACAGCCAAGTACGATTAGTTCTGACATCAGCTAACAGCATTGTCTAATAATAATTAAGCGAAATGTTCTTATCAGATTCAACAAAGTTATATGTGGGAATACATGATGATTTCTTCACTTCTCAGTTCATGCCTTCCTTTTGATATCTTTATACAGAATTGTTCTTACGAGATGAATTTTTGTTCCTTGACACATATTTCTTAAACAGATATAAAACTACATGCTTATTGACAGCAGGGCCTCGGTTACAAAGTGCGTATTACATCTAACTAATGGTGAATACCAACAACATAAAAATGAATAAAATATTAAAGGACAATTTTAAATGAGAGTTGAAAATTGTGAATCGCTTTTTTCTGGAATTAATAAAATCATGGCATTAACTTACATAAATTAATGTTTGAAAAACGAATAGAAATTCTAGGCACCTGTGTAGATTAAAGTTTAAAAAACAACTAAGTATTTCTGTGGATTACGGTTTCAAAAACAATTAAAAATTTTAAACTTTCTTCTCTCTAGGATTCACATTATTATTATTCTTTCGATTATAAGCCTTGTTCAGGTATTATAACTTGATATTTTAGTTTCAAAAAATAATTTCAGTTTTAGTTTTATTTCATATTCTTTGTTGATAGTAGTTTTAGTTTTGGTGTTTACCTATTTTTAGTTCCTGTATCGTTTTGTTTATTAGTAATAATTTTAGTTTTAGCGTTGCACTTTTAGTTTTAATTTATTTTTGCTTATTTAATGCACCCCCGTGGGACAACTGTAAGTCTTCGGATGTACAACGCTAAGATTAGGGATTCAATTCCCCTCGGTGGACACAGCAGCTAGCCCAATGTGGCTTTTCTATAACAAAACATACACACGCTTATTTCATAATAGTTTTGAGTATATGACGTTAATTTTAGTTTCCTTTCCGTTTTGAGTTTTAAATCAAAATCACTTGCTTGTAGAGTAATTCTTTTAAGTGTATAATTACTAGTAATTACTCTGACAATTTACATCTTGTGATGTGAGCAATATATGAATTAAATTAAAGTAATAAATATATAATTTTAGAAATTTGTCCCTTTCTTTCAAAAAACTAAAACTGACAAATGTACCAGTTAGCTATATTCCAGAATCCAGACCATAACTACAACACTGATTACAATGACTAGTGACCAGACAGATAGATATTTAAACTTACAATATACAACTTACAAAACAATTTTGAAAAATAACTTATTTATAGTAGTTAATCTCCATTATTGTATGTGACAAAAAGGCTTACTTTGTGCTGACAGTTATGGCTAGTAAAGTCAGTAACATTCATAGACTGACCCTTATTGCTTTTTCCAACATTTGCCTTGAAAGTTGAAACCTTTCGAAGTGAACAAATTCTTAGGAATTAATGTTGCTGTTTTGGGAGTTTTTTTATTTTAGTTCGTGATCATTTTGAAGAAACATTTAGTTTTAGTTTCGTTTAAGTAATACCTTTTCGTTAACAAAAAATTCAATATTTTCCGATATATTTTCGTTTTTTTTTAACGAAAATATCGCTGCATAATAATAATAATTAAGGTAAGCATATTTGTTCAGAAACAGTGACAAACTAATGAACTAGTGTTTAACATATTTCTTAAAAATTAGCTTCCATCGTAAATATGAAATAGTTCCGGCCTCCAAATGATTAGACTATTCAGTTGAAATGTGATATATCAGTATCAGAACTTGGCCAAAAAACCTGAAATTTTTAAATATAGCAAATTTCCGGTAATTCTGATGTGTATGTTGCAGCGTTTGGTCTTTGCCAAGTAAAAGTGTTCGTCGAATTTATGGGTAAAACTTTTAAATTTAAATAGCAAAAAAGTAAGTTCGACTTAGACGTAGAATTAGGCCTAAATGAGTTCTATCAACAATGAACAGGGTATCCAGCTTAAGTAGCTTTGTCGCACAATTAGGCCTAAATCATTGATTTCAAGATGTGTAGATGTCACTTTTGTCGTCTTTAAAAAATGAAAAACATATCAGTTTCTTTCTGAAATACCTCAAGTTTGTTTCGACTCAAAACAAACAAACAGAAATTATGGATGATTTGATTCTTGAACGTACGATTAGGCATAAACTAGTTGTATTAATCTTGAACAGAACCTCAAGCGTAAGTGACTTGGTTGTAAAATTAGGCCTAAGCTGATTGTATCAAACGAGCAGAACAACTTCAACAAGGCATTTCTCCAGAAATACTGTTCATGAATCAATGGTGAAATCACTCGTCAGTATACTTCTCAATATTACGTAAGTTCAATTTTTAACATCGTACGTGTGGTGAAATATTACAATAACACTTAACTGTCTTGACTTAAGTTTAATATATGCCTAGCGAATAAGTCAAGTATACAGACGATATTCCAAAATTAAGTATAATTTTTTAACAAATATTTTTTATTATATTTGAGGGTCAGGCTAACTTTTATGCGTTTAATGATTACAAATCTTAAATATAGAGAGTTCTATTTTTTTAATTCTTTGTAATTATTCCTTGCAATTCTCGTGATACTTTAACGTCTGCAGGAAACACATAATTTTCTATAACAAAGCATATTCTTATTTTTTATAACTAATACTCATTATGACAAAAACATTTATAATCTCAAGGGTACAACTAATATCTATTTAAAGAACGCAGCCTCAACGTGAAACTTGCCTGTTGTACGAATGTAACGTCCTTATTGCAGTAATGCTGAAGCATCTGAAGTAAAAGCTTTCGTGTGTTGTTTCGTTACTAGTACACTATCCCCAAAGTTCACACATTTCCTCAACAGGAAAAGAAAATGTGCATGCACGATTTATAACCGTTATTTAAATTTATGTAACCAGAGGCCCAATGCTCCCGATGCTCTATAAAATACAGAAGCTAGCAAAAGGCTTGTAGCTTCATTTTTTGAAGGAGTTCAGTCAGTATATGTAATAGTCGAGCATGAACCAGTGGTCAGAGTGCAAGTATAAAGATCTGTGGGTCCACTGTTCGCGTCTCGTTACCGCTAAAAAGAAAATCGGGCTCTGAACTTTGGTGTCTTGAGTTCATTATAAATGTGACGGTCAAATCCCACTATTCGGTCATAAAAGAGTATCCAAAGAGTTGGCGGTGGGTATTGTTGACTAGCTGCCTTACCTGTGGTCTATCAATTCAAAATTAGGGACGGCTAGCGCAGATAGCTCCCGAGTAACTTTGCGTAAATATCCAAAAACAAAATAATCAACAAAAAAACTATATGTAATATATACTGTTACTATAATGTTATGCAGACCGTGTTATCGACAAAGTATTGTGTGGAGTCGCTGCAGGCGACCACTAAACACTCGTTCTTTTACGCGAAAAGGAGAGCCTTTTAAATATTGATGTATATACTTGATGTCGTGTAAGTGGAAAACTTTTTATGTACATCATTGATTGTTTCAGAAACTCGGGGTTTGCAAACCTAACTATGATTGAAGAACAAATGTAGAAAAAGGCTTAACTGTGACTGTGCATCGTTCACCGAAACAAAGTTCGTTAAGATTTATCTGTATATTGTTAAGATTTGCAACAGTTTAAGTATGGAGAACAATAAAACAGTTTGTTTACCCAAGAACACCTACAACAGTTCGTATAGACAAAAAAAAAAAAACCCCAACAGCTTGTTTAGACATAAAAAAATCTGAAACAGTTTGTTAAGAAGTGTAAACACAGACAATACTTTGTGATGGTGTTATTTTTGTAATGACTCAGTATGTGTTATAGACCACGAGATGACAGTACTCTTATCTGTAAAGTTGATTCATGTGGTTTAATTCATCTGCATATTGTATATCGAAGTATTTAACAAATACTGTTTCATGGCTACGTAAGAAAACATCCATCTTGCATGCCACCATTAGTCCTAGAATACTTTCACTTTTCTCTTTATTATTTTGTATAAATAAGGAGTTTGGAATTAGTGGACTTAGTGAGAAGTGTTGGCTAGAAGAAACGCGGCTCTTTTCTCCGAAAATTACAACATAAAACATACAGAGTACCTAGGTTTACGAATCTATGAGGAAACTTCAATATTAAAATATCCAGAGTAACTAGGCTTAAGAAAAATGGTTGTTCCTGGTAACATGAAATGATCTGAAGCAATTTGTCAGTTTTTATCTTTTGTACCATGTTCATGACGCAGAACGTGACACGTAAATATTGATGCTTAATTCTATAAGGAAACTAAATCTCTTAAGCCATTGCGTATGTTCTGTGGTGCCTAATTCAAGCAAGACAACGGTCTGGGGTTTTCTTCGTTATTATTCTTATACAAGCTGAGGAACGTTAGAAACAAAAAATCTGAAGTACTGTATTGCGTCGTTGAGGGCGTTTCGACATTGTCACGAGCTTCTGAAGGTTAGCTTGTTTGACATCCACGTCGTTTTCTACGACTTTAGGGTGACTTTAGAATATTACAGAATACTTAATATTCTCAAGGTCAACCAGGGGAGGTATTCTGAAGAGTGAAAGCGTAACGATAGTAATTCTTTTGTAATTGTTACGGAAAGAAAGTTATTGTCAGATGGTAGCTTTCTTGTATATCGTTAGTTAGAGGTATTGTCATATACCGGTTTCAAGTACGTAACTATACATTCAAAACTCAGCTGTTCTGAGTTAAAAGTCGGTTTCAAGTACGTAATTATGCAGTCAAAACTGAGCTGTTCTGAATTAAAAGTATTGTTAGGTTGTGTCCATAGGTCGGTTTCAAGTAAAAAGTTAACGCCCCACTTCTCTGAGTTGGGATTCTGTTGGATGGTGGTCGGTTTCAGGTATGCAATTGTTATACAATTAACGCTGCACTCTCTGAATTGGAAATGCTAGGTGACGGCCAATCTTCGGTTTCAGGTACTTAGTTAAAACGTACGTGATAGGTATTGTTGTGGGCGACTGGTTGTCACTACAGCGTTAACAAGTATGTATCTGTGTTATATATATGTTTTTGTGATGGTCACTACAGAATCTTGAAATCCAACAACCGTTAGTCGTTTAGTGATAATATTCATTATGATGTATTGTTGAACAAAATAGTATCTGTTCACTTAAAAATGGTTTTAAATATTCTAGAACAAATTTTAAAGAACCCGACCTGCTAAGTAAGTTTATGTATGTACCAACCCACG
>NW_013669713.1:71107-75367 GCF_000517525.1 Limulus polyphemus
TCATTATCTTTATAATGATAATTTCTATCTTGTCAGGCCTAGTCGTTATCTTTATAATGATAATTTCTATCTTGTCAGGCCTAGTCGTTATCTTTATAATGATAATTTCTATCTTGTCAGGGCTAGTCGCTACCTTTACAATCTTGATAAAAGAATTAGCACAAAGGATCACATATTTCGCATTGAAAACAATAAACCAATAATATTTCAAAACACTTAACCTTTATGATGTAGTGTAGAAATTAAAAACAATGAACGTGATATAACAACAGTTAATTATTTCAAACAATGGCCTATTTTAAACACTTTAAGGTTAACACTGGAGAGTGAAACACCAGAGAACCGAAGACAGATATTCCAATACACAAGTAGTGTTGGCTGTCTTTGATGGCTTCTTAACAGGCATAAGATGTAGGTTAAAGCAAACTGTCTTCTTAAGCTAGGGTTGAACGAATCATTTTGATGACACAGGAAAATAAGAGTACCGTTTATACATCAGAGATACCAACTCTCAGTCTGCGCTTGTTCTCACGCATCTGGGCTTGTTCTCACGCATAACAATAAAAAAGCTCGTGTTGGTCAAATTAGTAGCTTTTCTATAACGTTCTGTGGTTGATTGACCAACTGGATCCAGGTGAAATTAGCAACATGTGGACCAGGAACTGCACCATATTGCATCATTTTGTTTTTTAATAATTAATTTTATGATGAAGCATCCCCAAGACTTAGCAACCAGATTCCTTAAAGTAAGAATCGTATTTAACCTGATTCCTTAAAGTTAGAAGCAAGATGAGCTTCAAAATATATTAAATACATTCCCAACCTTTTACTACCGTAAGTGCTGTGTGTAAACAAACATAATAAAATACTCTCTTAAAAAACTAAGAGAAAATGGTAACGTCCGTCACAATGTTCTCGATATCAGAGGCCTAACGTGGGATATTCAACTTGTTTGTACAACATCTACTAGGATTCAAACACTAGTTCTACTTAAAACTCTAGGATAACTCATGGATAATAGCAAATATTTTTAAACAGGATAAACTTTCCACGTTCGGCTTCTGATATCGAGAACATTGTGACGGACGTTACCTGGGGAATGGAATTACACGATGACTTGACTATCGTCCAATTTAATAAAATCGCTCTCCAAATATCATTTAAGCTTTTATTCTGACGTAGCCCTAGGCTACTCGTGATAGATTGGTGTCTCGACAAATTCACAAGAGTAACGTTAAAAAAGTAACACAAAAATATGAACTGACCCTTAAAAATACCTTCAAGCACGACAAAGCTACACTAAAAATAATTTTATGACTTGAGTTTACGGCTTAGGATAAAACACTGTTGAACGCTTTTATAAGATGAGTATCGATGAAACTTGTTGCTGCTTTTACATGAATGTAGTAGTGTATTATTCACAGTAGAGAACTGAAAAAAAAGTGGTATTCACAGAAAACGGTTGTCTTTGAAATGTACACGTCACTTATCAGCAAGTTGAATATAAAGAACATCAGACATTTATACTTCGTTAGATGAACAAGACCATTTTTTTACTTAAATAAAAGTTTTGTTTTCCTGATGTCTTGAACGGTACATTATGTGACTTGTCCGATGAAATAAAACTATCAGAAGATAAAGGACACATTTCAAAAAGTTCAGTTCAGAAAACGCTGTCCTTGTCACGAGCTGCATGCTGATCGATACAATGGCGACGTTCACTCGTTCTTCTAATGCTGAAATCTTTTACTTGAGATTCGGTAACTCGTGTATACCTGTACACACTATTTTGTTGTTTTTCATACGTAACTCCATCCCGAAATGTCTTACTTCAAGAGATGTACTTGGAGAGGGAGCTAAGTTCAACAGTACCGTGTCCATTCTCGTGCCCTTTATGTCAGCGGACGATGATAACCAACGTTTTGGTCCATTTTACTCCACACATCGCCTCCCTCCAAATGTAGAACATGACTTAGCTGCATTGGTGTGTCAAAATACTTTTCCCCAGTCTTGAATATTGTAAACAACGTGTCCTTAACATCTTTTTTAATCGCGAAAACATGTTTCCCCAGTCTTGAATGTTGTGATCAACATGTCCACAGCATCTTCAATATCTCAAACTTAGAGAAAGACTTCTTTGAAATATGGCTAGTTTTGTATTTGTTTAGAAAATTGGTGGTGACATTCTTGTATTATTATGAATTAAAAAAAAACTGTAAATAACACATATCTATCCAAAAATAATACTTGATTTTATCGTTGTATACAAGGTTCATGATCGAGCAATGCAAAAATATATTAAAATCTAGCATGTTTGTATATTCATTATAAAACATATTATAGCCACGACAGCAGTAACTGTTAAAACATTTTAACAAGTAAAGTATGACAGCAGTAGCTGTTAAAACACTTTACCCACTTAATTACGACACCAGTAGCTGTTAAAACACTTTACCCAGTTAATTACGACACCAGTAGCCGTTAGAACACCTTACCAAGTAAAGCATGACACCAGTAGCCGTTAGAACACCTTACCAAGTAAAGTATGACACCAGTAGCCGTTAGAACACCTTACCAAGTAAAGCACGACACCAGTAGCCGTTAGAACACCTTACCAAGTAAAGCACGACACCAGTAGCCGTTAAAACACCTTACCAACAAAGTACGACATCAGTAGCCGTTAAAACACCTTAACAAGTAAAGTACGATACCAGTACCTGTTAAAACACCTTAACAAGTAAAGTACGACACCAGTACCTGTTAAAACACCTTACCAACAAAGTACGACATCAGTAGCCGTTAAAACACCTTAACAAGTAAAGTACGACACCAGTTTCTGTTACAATAGCTTAGTCGTACTTTACTCGGTAAGGTGTTTTAACAGGTACTGGTGTCGTACTTTACTCGGACCAGTACCTGTTAAAACACCTTAGCAAGTAAAGTACGACACCAGTTTCTGTTACAATAGCTTACCGAGTAAAGTGTGAAATTGATGTATGTTCAAATATCTTATTAAATGGCCCATAAAAAGATTAATGAAATATCAACGTTCCTGATCCACCGTTAGGAGTTATAAACAAATTAAAAAAACATTTCTGAGCTCTATATAACATGTTCTTTTATCCTTAGACAGATTTTTTTTTCTATCGATTATTATGAAACGTAAAAAGAGAAGGAGAGGCTTATGATGATGATAAATTAACTATCTCGAAGTCTCTCGTTGTGAGAACAAAACCCCTTAACACAGCTGGTTATTACTTTTACAGCGTTCCAACTGAAGCTCCAAGATTTCAGTCTCGCATCGCTGAATAAATCATGTGTAATAAAACCAAATCGTACAGTTATTAGTCCGCGACTCTCATTATAACTTCAATAATTTCACCCTTGAAGTAAGATAAGGAAGGTTCAGGTTTAAAGTCGACTTTATGAAGAGTACACCTTAAAGTCGATGTTGTCATTGATACAGCTTAAAGACGACGTTATGAATGGCATATGTTAAAGTCGATGTTAACAAGGATACAACTTGAAGTCGGTGTTATCATGGATACAGCTTAAAGACGACGTTATGAATGACATATGTTAAAGTCGATGTTAACAAGGATACAACGTAAAGTCGGTTTTATCATGAATACAGCTTAAAGACGACGTTATGAATGACATATGTTCAAGTCGATGTTATCATGGATACAGCTTAAAGACGACGTTATGAATGGCATATGTTAAAGTCGATGTTAACAAGGATACAACTTGAAGTCGATGTTATCATTGATACAGCTTAAAGACGACGTTATGAATGGCATATGTTAAAGTCGATGTTAACAAGGATACAACTTGAAGTCGGTGTTATCATGGATACACCTTAAAGTCGATGTTGTCATTGATACAGCTTAAAGACGACGTTATGAATGACATATGTTAACGTCGATGTTAACAAGGATACAACTTAAAGTCGGTGTTATCATGGATACAGCTTAAAGACGACGTTATGAATGACATATGTTAAAGTCGATGTTAACAAGGATACAATTGTATCCATGATAACATCGACTTTAAGCTTGAAATCGATGTTAACAAGGATACAACTTAAAGTCGATGTTATCATGGATACAGCTTAAAGATGACGTTATGAATGACATATGTTAAAGTCGATGTTAACAAGGATACAACTTAAAGTCGGTGTTATCATGGATACAGCTTAAAGACGACGTTATGAATGACATATGTTAAAGTCGATGTTAACAAGGATACAACTTAAAGTCG
>NW_013669713.1:76293-77882 GCF_000517525.1 Limulus polyphemus
ACACTTGAATATTACATATTACAACCTGGAGTCTGGGGTTTGATAACACTTGGATATTACATATCACAACCTGGAGTCTGGGGATTGATAACACTTGGATATTACATATTACAACCTGGAGTCTGGGGATTGATAACACTTGAATATTACATATTACAACCTGGAGTCTGGGTATATATAACACTTGGATATTACATATCACAACCTGGAGTCTGGGGTTTGATAGCACTTGGATATTACATATTACAATTTAACGTCGATGTTAACAAGGATACAACTTAAAGTCGGTGTTATCATGGATACAGCATAAATATGACGTTATGAATGGCATATGTTAAAGTCGATGTTAACAAGGATACAACTTAAAGTCGACATTATCATGGATACAGCTTAAAGATGACGTTATGAATGACATATGTTAAAGTCGATGTTAACAAGGATACAACTTAAAGTCGGTGTTATCATGGATACAGCTTAAAGTCGACATTAACAAGGATACAGCTTGAAGGCGATATTATCAAGGATACAGCTTAAAGGTGACATTATGAAGAATACAGCTTGAAGGCGACATTATCAAGGATACAACTCAAAGTTGACGTTATAAAGAGTACAACTTAAAGTCGACGTTATAAAGAGTACAACTTAAAGGCGACGTTGTCAAGGATACAACTTTATATATACGTTATCAAGGTTTTGTCTTAAAGTCGACGTTTTCAAGAATACAGCTTATAGACGACGATATCAAGGTTACAACTTAAAGTCGAAGTTTTCAAGAATACAGCTTAAAGGCGACGTTATCAATAATATATCTTAAAGTCGACGTTATGAAGAGTACAATGTGAGGTTGACGTTATGAAGGGTACATCTTAAAGCCGACGTTATGAACGTTGAAACTTAAAGTCGACGTTATCAAGGATACAGCTTAAAGGAGACGTTATCAAGGATATATCTTAAAGTCGACGTTATCAAGGATACATTTTAAATTCGACGTTATGAAGGGAACACAACTAGCATATAAACAAAATCATTCAAGTGACATTAAAATGTACTTCAAACCAATTCATATAGATTATTTCCAAACTACCAGTATTATGTCAACATATGACATCAACCAAATTTACCAGCAGGATATTAATCGATCAACCAAAGCTCGTAATATGTAATATCCAAGTGTTATCAAACCCCAGACTCCAGATTGTAATATGTAATATCCAAGTGCTATCAAACCCCAGACTCCAGATTGTAATATGTAATATCCAAGTGCTATCAAACCCCAGACTCCAAGATATGTCATTCATAACGTCGTCTTTAAGCTGTATCCATGATAACACCGACTTTAAGTTGTATCCTTGTTAACATCAACTTTAAGTTGTATCCTTGTTAACATCGACTTTAACATATGTCATTCATAACGTCATATTTATGCTGTATCCATGATAACACCGACTTTAAGTTGTATCCTTGTTAACATCGACGTTAAAATATGTCATTCATAACGTCGTCTTTAAGCTGTATCCATGATAACACCGACTTTAAGTTGTATCCTTGTTAACATCGACGTTAAAATATGTCATTCATAACGTCGTCTT
>NW_013669713.1:78302-80909 GCF_000517525.1 Limulus polyphemus
GGTTGTAATATGTAATATCCAAGTGTTATAAATACCCAGACTCCAGGTTGTAATATGTAATATCCAAGTGTTATAAATACCCAGACTCCAGGTTGTAATATGTAATATCCAAGTGTTATAAATCCCCAGACTCCAGATCGTAATATGTAATATCCAAGTGTTATCAATCCCCAGACTCCAGGTTGTAATATGTAATATCCAAGTGTTATAAATACCCAGACTCCAGGTTGTAATATGTAATATCCAAGTGTTATAAATACCCAGACTCCAGGTTGTAATATGTAATATCCAAGTGTTATCAATACCCAGACTCCAGGTTGTAATATTTAATATCCAAGTGTTATCAATACCCAGACTCCAGGTTGTAATATGTAATATCCAAGTGTTATCAATCCCAGACTCCAGGTTGTAATATGTGATATCCAAGTGTTATCAATCCCAGACTCCAGGTTGTAATATGTGATATCCAAGTGTTATCAATCCCAGACTCCAGGTTGTAATATCCAAGTGTTATCAATCCCCAGACTCCAGGTTGTAATATCCAAGTGTTATCAATCCCCAGACTCCAGGTTGTAATATGTTATATCCAAGTGTTATCAAACCCCTTGGTTATACATAATTTCTCTACGTTATTATTCTTCTACTTAATTTCTTAGTAATATATCATTTCTAACTCAACCACAAATTTCTCGTTTTTTCGTTGTGCTTATTGGTGAAGAGTTTAAATGCGGTGTTGAATCTAGCGCACTTGTAACGACAACATTTATCATATAGGCTTTGGAAAACACATGTTAGACAGTGATTATCATGATAGTTTTTGTGCACAAACAGGAGTGTATATTTAATTTTTTAGTCTTTATTAAATATGCTGTTTATAGGTACGTATTTCAGTGCACCCAACATATATAGAAATGACTTAAAATTCCTTTCTATGCTGTTCAATGGTGAGACTTCGCGTTTCGTGAAACTGTAAGCCATGCACAGTCAGCATGCTAACAGTATTATGGTTTTCTGTTCTCGAGAACTTCAATACAAAGATCTATCTGATGAGAAGTTTACTTCCTTAATAACGATATGAGTAGACATAGGAAAGCCCTGAATATAATAAACAGATATACCCGAAACAATTACATTAATTTTTAATGTAATTTAAAGTAAGTGTGGTGGTAATCGAAAACTGGTTAACGTGTTTAAAGTTTAGGAACATAATCCAGCTTGGAACTTAGACTAGAACTCTCTCACACTTAGCTCCAGGGAGGATAAATGATCGATACACGGTTTCAGAGTAATCACATATTCCAGAAGAATTTGTCAAACGTTTCACATCAATGGTAAGTAGTCAAGCTGTCAGAACATAAGCACGTTTAGTTTCCCTCACAATATTTATGTTTTCAAACCGTTTCTTACTTAATTACTTTTGCTTGTTATCTAATTGTTGAAAAGAAAATGATTTTAATTTCTATAGTTTTAAATGTAATTATTGTTGTTTAACAAAGAATGTTTACCCGGAACTGTGATAAGATTAAAAAAGCAGATTCGGATTTGTTGTTCAGAGCAGTTTGAGAAACCCCATATTTAAAATGATTATATCTTAAAAACCACTTATCGTAGAATAGTTAAATCTCACCAGTTGAGAGTCATAAGTTTTATTCCAGAAAGTTTGGGCATAACTGTCCTATGAAAGTAGTTTTTAATATATGATCACTTTAAATACTGCGCTCTTCGCAATCACTTGTGGTTTGAAAACCTTATTCCGCTAATTCTCTGACCTCTCTACAAGATCATAACTCAACATAAACCAACCTGTTGTCGTCGAACCATGAACTACTATTTATCAGCCAAAACAAAAGGATATGGGCTGGTGATAAGATAGAGACACCAGGTCCTGGGCCATGTGGTTTGTTGGAAACAGTGCAAAGCAACCGGCATGAAACCCGGGTAGGGCAGATAGTCGTCATCGTTGCTGCTCGACTGTGACTCGGTGAAGCTGCCGGAGTCGGCTGAAGAAGCGGACTGGCTGTCAGGCGGCCGAGATGTCACTACAGAGATCGGCTCGTACATATCAGCGGCCACCGCTGTGGACCTCCGGCCGATTCTCGCCGCTGCCATGGTTAGGGCGGCCCTAGGTACAGTAGTCGACACTCGAATCCAGACTGCATCCCTAAACTACCCCTTGATCGTCCTTCGTTGTTTTCATCTAAACAGCAGCAGCTGTTGTTCACCTGTAATAGTTAATGGTAGATTTACACACACACACAAAGTCTGTCCACTTCTACAAATCACGAGACTCGAGTTTTACTGGAGTTGCAGTTGCCGCCGGCGTGGCCGCTCTGAAGAACACGTCACTTAAGGAGAACGTACTCTCCTTGCACACATCAGCCGAACTGAAGAGAAGATAGTGCGCTGCCATGCACGCGTTGATTGGCAGTTCCGACTAGTGTTGGAATTACGGCATGTATTTGTTTAAAATTGAATGTTGCAATGAAACTCGTGACCCTACTAAATAACATTATCTGTTAAATAACTACAAGAAATTTGAAACTCGTGACCCACTAAATAACATTATCTGTTAAATAACTACAAGAAATTTGAAACTCGTGACCCCAC
>NW_013669713.1:81909-85532 GCF_000517525.1 Limulus polyphemus
TGAACTTGTCTAATGATGGGTCACGTTATTGGATGAACTTGTCTAATGATGGGTCACGTTATTGGATGAACTTGTCTAATGATGGGTCACGTTATTGGATGAACTTGTCTAATGATGGGTCACGTTATTGGATGAACTTGTCTAATGATGGGTCACATTATTGGATGAACTTGTCTAATGACGGGTCACGTTACTGGATGAACTTGTCAACATGTTATTGAATGAATTTGTCTAACGAGAGAACACGTTACTGGATGAACTTGTCTAATGATGGGTCACGTTATTGAATGAACTTGTCTAATGATGGGTCACGTTAGTAAATAACATTATCTGTTAAATAACTACAAGAAATTGGAAACTCGTGACCCCACTAAATAACATTATCTGTTAAATAACTACAAGAAATTTGAAGTTTGTTTTCTAGATATTATACACGTAGCTTATTTAACATGTAAATATCATACCGTTATATATAAAATAGTATGGATTGTTGGTTAACTGGACCTATTTATGTTAGAATGGTGATTAAATCGATCTTGTTGTGGTGGTTAATTGGATCTAGCTGTACTTGAACGGTGGTTAACTGGATATATCTGGGCTGGATTGCTGATTATTTGGATCAAGCGTTACGCGACTGAGGACTGATCGGATCTCATGTAATTATTTTTAACATTGTCGAACAAAAAGGGATTCTAAAGAAGTGAATTTTTCCCATTCTCGATGTGAATGAATGAATGTCTTATTCTTAGTTGGGCCAAACCTTTTGTACGAATAACTTGTACGAAAACGTAAGACACGAAGAAAGAGAAACAAACTGTGTATTCTAAACATTGTGTGTGTGTTTATAACTTAAATAAAAAAGAACTTGTAGGATACGATTGTCTCCTCTTTTGGTTTGCATTCATTTATTAGGTCCAACTGACTAATTAACTGATAAATTTTACCTGCTCTTAAGAAAATGAACCTTAAAAATATATTTGGTTATATAATATTCGTTTAACGAACACATGGTGAAAGTTATGAATCGTTAAACATGCGCAAAAAATTTATGGAATCTCGTTCAAGACGAGATATAACGAGAATTATGCAAGGAGAACAAAGTTTTTTTGTTGTTTTTTTTGCAAACATAAGAATCGATAATAAATTTATGTGCGCTACTTTAAGCACTTGAATTTTAAATTGTCAGGTTTTACATACAAATATATGTGTAAAAAAAATACTACTTGGTTGTGCTTAGCATCTATATTAAGAGCAGAATGTTGAGGCTGGCGTTGCAATGTTGAATTAAAATGAAACGGTATCTAGCTAATATATATATATTGACTTATAATCTTAACCATCCTATAATTAAGATCTAATTCCTATAAGTGCATGGCCAGGTGGTTAAGGCGCTCGACTCGCAATCTGATGGTCGCGGGTTCGAATCCCCGTCACACCAAACATGCTCGTCCTTTCAGCCGTGGGGCGTTATAATGTGACGGTCAATCCCACTATTCGTTGGTAAAAGAGTAGCCCAAGATTTGGTGATGATTAGCTGCCTTCCCTCTAGTCTTACACTGCTAAATCAGGGACAGCTAGCGCAGATAGCCCTCGTGTAGCTTTGCGCGAAATTCAAAACTAACAAACAAACCTATAAGTGATAACTTGTAAACATCGCCGCCTAGTGACAATGAAACAAACAACAAGGGAGGAGTTTACTCAGAAACATCTCTTCTTACTGTGTAATAATGAATGACGAACCATAGTAAAGTTGGTAATGTACCAAGAAAACGCATCGCTCTCAACTTTGATGACATTAATGGTGAGGGTCCATTTCGCATTAAACTTGGAATTTAACACACACTATGTGCTACACAAAACAAACCTGTTCACGTCAATTCCGTTTGTTTTGGTTCGTATTGCAGTGCAACAGGGTTGCTGGTGACTAGCATTACAAATGAATCTAATTAAAAGACGAAATCACGGTTATATTATAAAATATACAAGGTCAAGTCACGGGTATATTATAAACTATGTAAGGTCAATTCACTGTTACGTTATAAATTGTACAAGATCATGTCACGATTATATTAAAAATATACAAGATTAAGCCACTGTATATAATAAAATATATAAGGTCAAGTCACACACCTATATCATAAACTATAAAAGGTAAAGTCAGTTATATTATAGACCACAGTAATTCGAGTGTCCATTATATCATAATCCATGTAAGGTCAAATCATCATAACACTGTTCAGTGTTGCCACCATTCTGTTTTTATAACTATCGTTTTTATCACCCATCACTTTCTTGGCTATCATTGTTCACTATTCGACGACACCGAAATTTCTGTAGTAACAAGTTGCTGTGAAGGATAGCGAGGTTTCTTTTAAACCATACATCTTAATTAACAAAGTTTATAGGAGTTTGACTAGTACGTGATCGAGTCGGAATTATACTAGTTCATCTTGCTTCTGAAAATAACTCTAATTTTGAGGCGTCTAAACATTCTGGTTTAAGAGTTTCTCTGTTGCCATAAAGAACACTGGAGGCTTCCTTCTTTAAGATTATTTATCACTCAGTTCTACTTTATTTAACAATACTGTCTTCTTAATAATTATCTTCAGAAATACATAGGTCTACCCCCTAGCTGCATTACACTGTCGAAAATTCACCGTCAATCAAATGCACAGATGTCAAACATACCGTTAGTGGCGTCACGGCTCGCACTTATGGCTACAGCCGTATGCTAATCGTTGTGATCGACAACGACTAACCCTCTGTCGTTAATAAGACATTTGATTATTCTATTAGCTAAAGTTATTTTATTTTAAATCTACACCTTATAGGACTTTTCCTTAGAATAATCAGGGTCTTAACGTGACGTCATTTATATTTAGTGCTTTGAGACTGAATGAAGGCGTGTCTAAGCTGTTGACGTAGCAGTTAACGCAGATCAATACATCGCAGTTATGCATGTAAATTACCATATGAAAGCTGATATACAACCTGTCATGAATGATAGAAAATAGGTTGAAATATTATCCAAACTCTCAATCAATTTTTTTTCAAGAACCAGACAGCAAGTCCTGTTTATGTTAGATAACTATCTTCATCATTCACTTGTCATTCTTATTCCAAAACTTGGTAAATCTCAAACATTGTGCATACATTAGAAATATTTCAAATCTTCAACACCACCAAATGTTTATGGTATTTCTTTTGCAATGAAGACGGAAATATTGATCATCAAATTATATTTGTTTCTTACATGTGCATTTATTGACGTATAGGAAGAAATACTGTTTCCTCACTGGTGAAGTTCATTCAGTAATATGTTGACAAGTTCATACAATAACGTTTTCTCTCATTAGACAAATTCATCCAATAACGTGTTGACAAGTTCATCCAATAACGTGACCCATCATTAGACAAGTTCATCCAGTAACGTGACCCATCATTAGACAAGTTCATCCAATAAATAACATTATCTGTTAAATAACTACAAGAAATTTGAAACTCGTGACCCTAGTAAATAACATTATCTGTTAAATAACTACAAGAAATTTGAAACTCGTGACCCTAGTAAATAACATTATCTGTTAAATAACTACAAGAAATTTGAAACTCGTGACCCTACC
>NW_013669713.1:86532-89774 GCF_000517525.1 Limulus polyphemus
TAACGTGACCCATCATTAGACAAGTTCATCCAATAACGTGACCCATCATTAGACAAGTTCATCCAATAACGTGACCCATCATTAGACAAGTTCATCCAATAACATATTGACGTTTAGCTGAAAGGGCATTTTCTGACAGGAAGTGTGCTAACAATGACTTTTAGTTTAGTGGGCACTTTCTGAAAAGAAGTGTGCTAACAATGGCGTTTAGCTGAGCGGGCACTTTCTGACAGGAAATGTGGTAACACTGACGTTTAACTGAGTGGGCACTTTCTGAGATGAAACTTACAAACACTGATATTTATGTAAGAGGACATTCTGTGATTATACTGTTTAATAGTCTCTCTATATGATAGAAACTTCAAAATCTCAGCTGTTCCACGATCACCAACTCTTTCCTGCTCTCCAGGCTTAACCAATGTTACATAGTATGATCGATAAAACCACTTAAGATGAAAAGAACACTTGGAACTTTGGTTACTACACGCAACACACCATCGGTTCTCCATAAGCAGCAGAGAAGCTGTTAAAAGTTTCCAATTACCAATTCCATAGGATGTACCAGCACCATTGTAGTAAAAATTCAGCACAAAACGGATTAAAGTACAATTCTGTAAAAAAAAATATGTATAGAATAAAAATTGGCATGAGGTTTTAAAATTGACTTTGTGCTACGTATGTATGATAACCATCAAGTATATAAGCACTAGTACGAAACGTGAACATCGACGTGGTAAGTCAAAAATATGTAAACAACTTTAACATATTAAAGCCTCTGTTGTACTAAATATCGGCGATAAATCGTCCATGTTTAAATTGCTCTTTCTCCTCGGAATAAAACACCTGTTCTGGAACTATCAATAAAATCTCATTACAGTAAGCCCCGAAAAACATGCATTAAATATATTTCCTGGTGGGTCTCAGCTCCACGTTGTATAAACTAAACATCTTAACTTGGATCTAGACTTTGTGAAGATTAGTGCGTGTAATTTAATTGAAAACCGAATTCCCCAGCGGCTTTTCTGGGTTTCATTTATTTTTCAAGACGTATTGGAAATTAGGAGTGGTTTAGAAAGATGGACTCCTTTGAAGTTTGTTTTATATCCACTGTTCTCTGTGTAATCGGACTTTGCAAGATACAAGTCAATTTTCTCAACTCACATTGACAGATACTTACTTAATCTATTTTTAACTCTCCATTGCCTTAAATAAATCATGCTATATAGATATGGTTCACCTTGAGTAACATAATTTACGTAATGTTTCCAACACATTAATGAAACTTCAACGTTAAGAAGTTTAACACGGTTTTTATTATTTTATAAAAAATAATTTATAACATTTATTTATATGTGTGTATGTACATAATGTACAGATTTTAAGATATAAATATAGATTTAACTTTAATTGCAACACAATATAACTTATGGATTGCTAGTTTTCTCATTAAGATAAATTACAAAGTATGCAATGCCTTTTCCACACGAACATTTCATTTAACCTAGCTCGCGCCATCTATTATAGAAAAGTGGTACTTCAACAGTTTAAATTAGTTAAGTGTTCTTTAAAGAATACACAATTCAGATAATAGTAAAACAAGTTTTCTAATTTTTATATTAACCAATGGATATAATAAATGACAAGAATGTCTGTCATTTAATACTTTGACATAATACAGGATAAGTGTAACGTTCAACGCTTTATAATGTAATATCGTATTATATCCTAATTATCTTGTTTAATTCAAATATGTATCGTATTATATCTTAAGTATGTACTTTATTTTCATTAATTTAGTGGTTTATCTGAAATCAACCCTTAGCAATAAAACTGTGTGTGTGTGTAGTACATATATAATTAAACAAACATTTCGTTTTGATAAGTAAGTAAAAGTTTGACTGCATTTAAAGCGAGTAAATTGTTATTTACATTATATATCATTAGAAGTTGTTACAAGCGTGTATAATAACATGAACGTATAATTTAGCTGTGCGACTAAAATTGTCGACTCGTTAGTTTACTAGAAGAGTACCCAGTATTGCTCGGATGAAAATAGCTTTAAATATCCCAAGTTGTTTTGATTGAATCAATCATTAATTATGATTTTTTGAAAAAAAAAATCAAAACGACTTCCTTACTAGCTAAATATTTTGATTAAAATCAATAAAAATTAGAAAGTGAGAAAAAACACATATATTTGCTAAAGCTATTTTAATCGAAGTAAAACCTGCTACATTGCTCTTGCTTGTGCTTCGTACGACATTTCAAGTTTCCAAAACAATATTCTCTACTTTCCCGATTTTTGATGTTTGGTTAAGTGTCGTTTGCAGCGTATTCTGACTTTATTATCGTTCTATTTAATGAAGAATTGGTTTATTCTCTTCTCGTTGCAACACAACGTAAATTAAAACTTGCCGATGTCAAACGTTTTTGTACAGTCATCGTATAGCTGATTCTTGCGAGTACACGCAAGCAAAGCAAAAGATATGGCTGAAGCAAGCCTATTTAGTTGAGGGAGTGTACGCGCATGTTCAAGACTTCGGGGGAGCTAGAGAGTAGGCATGTATGTGTAGAAAAGCACAAACGAAGGCTCCACGAAGTTTTTAAATCGTTTTAACACATAATTGATCATGGATAGAATAATTAGAAGGCCTCACACAGAGAAGAAATGTAAATAATGGTCCTTTTGATGACCAATTGGTCGTCCTTTTTGCCAAAAAGTGCTGTATTATTTCGTTTCCGAGAGTGAAAATTGAACACAAAATAATACAGAACTGCATGTTAAGCCTAGAGTTTAAAACATAGAAGAGATCTGTACGATAAGCCTAAAGCCTATCACATCAAACAGAACTGTACGATAAGCCTAAACTTTAATACATGAAACAGAAGTGGATGATAAGCCTAAAGTCTATCACATCAAACAGAACTGTACGATAAGCCTAAACTTTAATACATGAAACAGAAGTGGATGATAAGCCTAAAGTCTATCACATCAAACAGAACTGTACGATAAGCCTAAACTTTAATACATGAAACAGAAGTGGATGATAAGCCTGAAGTCTAGCACAAAAGAAACTAGAACGATGTATCAACTAGTAATATTACAACTAATAACTCATTATGAATTTTTAGCCGCGGCATATCTGCTCATAGAATGGCTCCGAGTTCTATTTATTTTCAAGTACAAACTTTTAGCTCATAGCTCCATCATCTTTTGACCGATTTGAGATCTAAATTACAGT
>NW_013669713.1:90714-93701 GCF_000517525.1 Limulus polyphemus
AGTGTGTGTGTGTGTGTGTGTGTGTGTGTGTGTGTGTGTGTGTGTGTGTGTGTGTGTGTGTGTGCGTGCGTGCGTGCGTGCGTGCGTGCGTGTACAAAATTTGTTTCATAACATTATTATTGCTTTATACATTAGTTACGTATTTACTGTTTATATCCAGGTTTTTAAGTATTCTACTTAAAATATAGCTTTTTTTTGACATGTTAATCCTAATTATGAAACATCCCTAATTTTATGTTACCATGAGTAACTGGGATGTAGCACGTGCTGTGCCATAAAGGTGAGACGTGTTCCATTTCCAAATTGCATTTCGTGAAGTTGGGCTAGTTTTAATGCATGTTGTGTATATTTATATATTTCTGTAGGTAGGATCACGTGTTCAGTGGTTAAAGTTTCTGAAATAATTAGCTTTGTTTTTTCATTTTTAAGCTATGAATATGTGGTATTTTCCAGTGCACCGATTTCACACAAAGCAGTGAACAGACTAACTGGAGGTTCAGAGAATGCCACGCAACACAGTGCGTTTCTCTTGGAACCCCGAGTTTGTCATGAAGAGCCAGTCCTGACATAGAACATAAACAAGGACAATCAAAATTGCAAACACAAAAGATGAACAAGTGTTTATAGTGCTGACCTGGTACAGAAATTGTTAATAGATTTATCTTACCAGTCAAACGTGAGCCCTTCTAAAGTTACACTAAAAAAAAAAAAATGTAAAACCAAACAACCTCAATGTTAGAGTGAAGTTCAAGTAAGCTCAAATAAGAACACTATAACAATCTACATAAAAAAGTGACAAATCTCTATGAAAATCTGCCTAACAGGATATAACCTGGCTTTAAATACTAAACAAAAATAACATTAACAAAGCCAAGTTCGCTCGTTACCAAAACTTGCATATGTAACCTTCATTTGCAGAGATCTGAGTGAAAGGGCATGACAGCCATCTATCTCACAAAATTACCAATAATGGATCAGTGTGCACCAGAGAAAGAAAAGTTTAGTTGTTTACTTGAGTGACTGAAAGTATGGACATTTTTTTTAAATGCATATTAACTAATGGGAGTGACTAACATGTTGCTAGACCCAATTAATTCACTTTCCCAATAACACTAACATGTACAAAGCAAAGAAAAATACATGAAAACTTCGTTATCAAAGATAAAATCATATATATGAAATTCCTCATAACAAAGAATATCATACCTAAAAAACAAAGATCCCTATTCCCTTCAGGAGGGAATAGCTAACACTAATGCCCACACACGTAAAACTGTCACAACACTGCCTCAATTCCATTATTGCTAGCATCAGTATCGAACAGGAACTCAGTTATGATGTGGATACTCAGCATGAGAGATTCCACTAAAGCATGCTTCAAAGACATTAATACATTCTCAATCCTCCCTCTTTCTCAAATGTGCATCATTAGTGCAGTATCCTTGGTAAAATTGGCCATAAAATATCAATAACATGACAGGCTTTTAGTCTTGTCACATGTTAGGGCCAGTCTGCTGTGATCTTCAACGGTTCTGTCTTTTTTACCCATGGTATGACCAATAAATTATAGTTGCATGCACATCATCCTATACTTCCTGGGCTTTAATCCTATTGTGAAACAGTTTGTAACAGCAGACTTGAACATTTAGTGAAATACAAAGAAATCATCTACATATATTAAGCATCACTCCCATTTCAGCCCCTTCTGAAAAGCATAGTTACGTTAACCTCTCAAAATAACATGTTTTGGAACTCAAACCATTCCATGTGTTAAAGGCAGTTTTGACTCTAGACCTAGCTTCTGTTGAACTGGATGATGACAGCAGAGTGGTGTTAATACCTTTCTGTTATTGCAAATAGATGCATTAGATGTCCACTGGTTCAGCAACACACAGTGTTTACCAAGCAGAAATAATGCAACACCTGCTATTAACAATTATTACTGGAGATTACCATACATTCAAAAGGTTTTATTGATCCCGTCTATTTTATCTTAAAGAGTGGGTTAGGTCCTTAGTGCTCCAGGAAAGCCTGAATGACACTTGTCTTATTGGACTCGTATCAAGTTTCCGTGTGAAGTGAAGGATTTACTTCTCCACAGTCAGATGCAACACTAGGAATTCATCTCCCAGATGAACAGATTGCAATCTGATACTGCTGCCTGCTTTCCAAGCCAAGAACAGTGTCTCTCGCATGCTTGCTCAACAGTCACATTACATGCTGCTAACGCTCCTCCATAGTAAATTACCACTTCTATACACTGAGGTAATATTGTATCCTTTACAAGGTAAAAACAAGTAGTACCCTGTCTCTGAATTGAATTAGACTGGCATTGGATGGATTTTTCACAAAGACTCAGTTCACCTGTTGCACAGGCAAAGATAAAGAACTTCTACAGTTCACCAAGATCGTCAGAAACAAAGTCTGCAATGACAACGTTCATGCTATGGTCCACATGGCCTAGAAATAGTCAGATATGTGCCTCTACATTCATATCTGCCAGGACAAAGTGTGTGTTTACTTACTAGAGAGGTGGCTTTACTCAGAGTGCACAATACACGTACTCTTACAGTTCACAAGTCAACTAGGAATTGTGCATGTTTACTAGCACACAGCAGGTACCACCCAGCCATGAAAAATCTGGGCTGCTCACACCTATTTACACACACACACACACACACACACACACACATACAAATTGGTGGTTATATTTAAGTGCATACACATAAGCTCGTAGTTTTGTTTTTGACGTATTGGCTTACAATGGCCAGTATTGTTTTAGAAGTTTCTCTTGAATTATTGTAATTTATATAGTTTTCGATCAAGAGCTACAACATGATACAAACTGATAACTTTCCAGGTACAAACAGAAAGTTTTCAAATTCGATGACGAGGAACCCACTTTGAGACTAATAATGGCTGGAGACGGCTTGAATGGGTAATGAAGAAAAACTTTAATACAAAAGTTTTTCTTCATTACCCATTCA
>NW_013669713.1:93902-99606 GCF_000517525.1 Limulus polyphemus
CAACCTCGATTAATCGCCGTGATGAATTCAAATTCGATGACGAGGAACCCACTTTGAGACTAATAATGGCTGGAGACGGCTTGAATGGGTAATGAAGAAAAACTTTTGTATTAAAGTTTTTCTTCATTACCCATTCAAGCCATCTCCAGCCATTATTAAACAGAAAGTTTGTTTTTATGATGAATTAATCAAAAAGATCACACTTCTTAATCATTTTGAATTGCATACACAAAAAAGTGCAAGCCCAGAATAACAAATATAGTGAATAGTATAGTTTTTATAATGATAGGAAAGAGTAGAATGAAGCTGTTTCATGTAAAACTGGGGAATACTTAAAATCCACCAACATTTGTTTTCATAATTAACATCACACTCTATGGTACAATATTTACTTCTGTATTTTTAGATTATTCAACCACAAAAAGGACAGCCTTTTTCCCTGCTATGTCTGTTAATTATCATAGCACATTTGGAGAAACCAGCCCGAGATTACTGGCTGATGTTTTCCCAATACAAACGAACAGATATGATATTACTCCACAGGCGTTACAAGATCCCAGAACACCTCACCTCACTCCACCTGGACTTACATGACAACACTCCTTCTGCTGCTCTTAACAGTACCAGAAAGTACTGTTGACATGGAAACTTGACCTGGTTTATGAAGCTTTTAAAAAAGCCGTCCATAAGTTGGAGCCTAATGTTACAAGTGACGAAGCTCGGCTAAACATCCAAGTAGACAAGAGACAAAATGGTTAATAATTAGAACTAACAAATGATATTTTACAGAAACAGCCCAGGCATATAGTATAAGTTGGAGCCTAATGTTACAAGTGACGAAGCTCGGCTAAACATCCAAGTAGACAAGAGACAAAATGGTTAATAATTAGAACTAACAAATGATATTTTACAGAAACAGCCCAGGCATATAGTATAAAGTGTTTATTCCAAGTGACACCAACAAATAAATCATGCAGCTAGAATTGAACATGAAGAGTTAAAAATTCTGATCAATCATTAATATTTTTTTCATAGTATATAGCTCTGAAACAAACCAGCTTGTAAATAATATGTAATAAAATTATGGCAAACATTATTCATGAAAACTTAAAAGTTAATAACAAATACAGCTGCTCAGTTTTTAGTTCTAACAGCTGCTTAGAAATCACAAAATACAAAATCATTAGTGTAAAAAAAAGTTCTAAAATAAATTCATGGAATGAATATGTAGGCAATGATAAATTCTACTTTTTGAAGAAGAAACTGAAAGAGAATTTCTGCTTCTGTTTCTCCACAATTCAGCATTAAACCAACAGTGATCACACAGTGGATGACCCCCTCCAAAGAGCAAAAGTAGAAAAGTAACAAAAAGTCAAATACCAAAAGTCAGTGCACAGAAAAAGGAACACTTGTACTAAACTCCCTTCATCAGTACATGTCCAGTTACTCAGCTGAAAATAAAAAAAAATAAACAAACTTAGGACTAACACTGTGACAATAAAGTTAGAAAAATATTGTCCATAGTTCTAAATACTATGACACTGAAGAGTAAGGAAGAACACAAACAGTCAATGTGCTTAATGTGTATCTAATAACAAACATTTAAAGATAAGGTTTATAACATTAGATTAACACAAAACAAACAAGTTATAGCTATATGATGCTGAATAAGCCTATTATTAATCAAAGAAATGAGACATTAAAAAGGCAGCTACTATCAGGTCTTTATAAAACTTAATTGTCTGTGAGGATTCTAAGAAAGTACATTCACTACAAAAAAAAAATTCTTAAAACAGTAAAATAACATCTTCAAGGTATAAAAAACAAACCAGATTATAGCTGGTCTCATCTTTTCATATTTGTGTACAAAACCAGTATATTTACAACCACAGAAAAGATCCAAAGGGTTTTGTTATGTGTACAATTTATCCAACATTAACAATTTCTACATTTTAAATTTATAACTAACATTTATTCAAAGATGAAAAAATTATTTTGAAGAATGTGCTTTACTTATAAAATTAACATTAAACTTTATACATGACAAAAACATCTAAATTAATATTAACTTGAAAAATCCACAGTTTAACAACCTATACAAGAAAAGGTTGAACACCAAAGTTCTATCATTAACCATTCTTGATGCCAATACTTTACACATATAGACAGGTACTCATGACAGTCCAAAGTTCTATCGTTAACCGTTCTTGATGCCAATACTTGACACATATAGACAGGTACTCTTGACAGTCCAAAGTTCTATCGTTAACCGTTCTTGATGCCAATACCTTTACACATATAGACAAGTACTCATGACAGTCCAAAGTTCTGTCGTTAACCATTCTTGATGCCAAAGTCTTACATGTGCAACAAAACACGGACTCGCAATCTTAGCTTTATAACAAGACTAACATGCTGTTAACTTTTTCACATTAATGTACTACTGTTCTCTGTTTCATCTGAGCTTCACAGCTTTATAGGGAATCAGAAATAATGCATAAAGCAAATTAACAATTGTACTTAAAAGTTACTTTCCATTCATTAACACTAATGGTTAATGTGGTCATAAACACACACACACACACACACTGTTCAGTTGTTTTCACATAAAAAGAAGCTACTTTCTGAATCAGCAACTATTAAAAGTTAAACTGTATGATAACTCCCTACACTTAGAAACTGTATTGAAAAAATGTACCCACCATAAAGGTACAGTTTAAATATTGTTCAAATATAACCTAAGCAACATCTGAATGACTATGTGAACACCATGACTCGAGGCACGGCTACTTCAAGAAGACGTCACTTGAGACATCTTGTGTTCGAGCAGAAGCTATCATAGCCGATTATACAAATCAAACGCGTTTCAGTTATTAGTATATGGGAGAGACAACACAAGCAAAACTGAAACCTTTTATTACTCCAGAAGCATAGGGAGTGAGATGTAGATGATGGTATAACATTAATGGAGAAGGTTTAGGGAAGGTATAAATTGAAACAGTGATCAATAAGTAACCTATAAATCAACACAAGTATTCCATTCTCTCAACAAGAGGACCTAACTATTGCAGCTGTAGAACAACTTGCTAGTTTACGTAAAACCTGCTGTAGCTGTTCATCCAGATTTAGTTATTTGCTTTTATATTTTCAAAGTGCTGAAGCATAAGGAAAACATACAGTTTCTTAGATGGAAAGTTAACAGGAATGACAACTTTATTCCTCAATTACTGAGTTTTGTTAAAACTAAACATCAACAAGTTTGTAGATTAAGTACACCATATAATAACAGCTGGAATTGACCAGTTTCAGATATCAATATTTGTTATTAGTTACTGCTATCATAACACTACAAATACAACTTCTCAGGTTTTATTTGAAAAGCATAAACATTAGTTACTAGCTGAAATTAGTGTATCGTTATCCTTTGATGCACTACAAGCTTAACTAATAAAAACAAGGAGTGAATGTTTTAATTACTATAGTTAATGATTAAGAGATTACAACTGTTTGTTGCCATCTCCATATTAACCACAGCATTGATTTAATACATCAGCATAATAGTGTAGAAAAGACTTCAAAAGAAAAAACTGAACTAACTAGTTATAACTTCTTAGTAAGGAATACAAACCTGAATACATATGGAAAAAAAGAAAAGAAACTCTACTTTAACCAAATGTTAAGAAAAGCAATTGAATGAACTATACAATAAAAACGACTATTACCTTGGACTGTAGCACGGTTAATTACCTCGCTGGCAATTGTTGTATTGGTCTCTTGGGTCTTTATAGTTTTTGAACAGTGAGTAAGTTCAACTGATACAAAGGAGTTATCTTCCACAGACAAATTCCTGCCGTAGAAAAAACACAGAAGTTTATTTCATGCTGCAAAAATCAATAACCATGAGAAAACAATACAAGACCACTATCAGAAGCCCGCATACAGCAGGACAAGGACGTTTTAACTTAGCTATGATGAAACACCTCTATCATGTAACTACACCAACAACTTCACACTACCTAGAGAGTACAAACCTATCAATTTCAATACCACATCAGTAAGTTCAATATTTTCTTTTATTTAGCATGTCTAATGAAAATATGTCATTTCTAAAGTAGATATTGTAAAACTTCAGTAAGTAGTTACTTCTCCGAATAATACGGACATCTAGCCCACATATTGTTTTTAACGCAGATGGCTGAAACAGACTTTTCTTCCATACCTAAACATTTATAACCATTAATACTTACGCTAGATGATCTTTAACACTGTCTACAGTAATGTCTAACTCTTTCTTTTCTTCATCACTTAGGGCACTATCGTCATTCATGCCGTCACGTTTCTCCTCCGGAAAACTTGTAGAAGCAATAAAAATCTTGAGTAATTAGAAGGTTAGCTAGAGTAGCTCCAAGAGCTGAGTAATTTTAGGATTCTTATCTCTATAGTAGTTATTGTTACAGAATGTTTTGAAATATATAAAATACCTGATAAATAATCCAATTGGTTTTATTGCTTCCTATACATTTTGAATATTTTAGGTAGGATGTCCCCCTTTTGACATCATTTTAGGCACATTATAAAGGTTACTGTTCTGTGCTAGATTTGTAATGTGTTACTCGTTACCTATGTTTTAAAACCATTAATTAGTGGTTTTAGTTTAATTTTATGATGGATTTATACTAAAGAATATAAATATTACCAGGGACAAGGTGGAAGGTAATGATTAACCTTGTTTTTTTTTCACAACTATACATGTTTCTAACATTATTTCAGCACCCACCATCAGAACAAAACACCCCTTGTTGAAGCTAGCTACTGAAATTCTGACTGGTGCTATGTGTTTACCAAGTCCTTAGTTAAGGTGGTTTCCAGTTTGGATGCAGGGACATTCAAGTAACATTAACTTACCCAGTTTTGAGACCATACATAATGTGGGTTTAACAAGTGACAAATTACAGCTTTCTTCCTGGAAGACAATGTTACACCCACAAATAAAAAACTGTCTTTCTTATTGGTGAATCAGATAAGGGCCAAAAGCAGCTTTGCCCTTCAACATACCAAAAATCTGAGTTTATATGAGTTTTCCTTTAACTCTTGAATTAACAAACTGAGTAGTACTAAAACTTGATGAACCAGTGCAGCATTCAACATGCCAAAAATCTGAGTTTATACGAGCTTTCCTTTAACTCTTGAATTAACAAACTGAGTAGTACTAAAACTTGATGAACCAGTGCAGCATTCAACATACCAAAAATCTGAGTTTATATGAGTTTTCCTTTAACTCTTGAATTAACAAACTGAGTAGTACTAAAACTTGATGAACCAGTGCAGCATTCAACATACCAAAAATCTGAGTTTATACGAGTTTTCTTCCTTTAACTCTTGAATTAACAAACTGAGTAGTACTAAAACTTGAATTATAATCTACAGTTTGATACCAAACTTATTGACATAAATTCATAAAATAGTAGTTCAATAAAATTTTGAATGAGAGTCAAATGGGATGACATGGCCTTTCACCTATGATCCGTCTCAAATAGGTTAAAATACCCATTACTCATACTCTTTCACTACGTATTAAATCTGGGCCACTACATCACAAGGCACCTAATGCAAGTCTGATCCAGACTGGACACTTATCAATACATAGACAATTAGAACCAGACTATAAAAAGTTGGCCTGTAAGTCTAATGATGTGCATTCTAC
>NW_013669713.1:100606-105937 GCF_000517525.1 Limulus polyphemus
CTAAAATCTAAAAATACAAATGTTTTTAAGTTATTTAAGACTAGATTAGATAATATAATTAAAATGGTTCACGAGTCATGCTTGTAATTTGATAGTGTAACGTGAGCTGCATAATTTATAACTTATAATGGTGTGGATAGTAGTTAGACATGGTTTAAAGGGCAATAAAACAATAAAATTTAACTGTAAATAGATGTAAACAGTTATGAACTTAGAGCAACATAGGATCAATGAATGTAGTTTCATGTTACAATTTGAAGTCATTCTAGAAAGGAAAAAAAAAGGTTAATCTAGATTTGTTTTGGCTTTATAGGTTGTAGAGTAAATCAAATTTGACTTTTGAAATGAAGAAAAGTATTTTAAATTTTAACATGGAAATCACTTTGCATTTGGAATAGTAGAAAAAAAAAAGTATATGTTCCCAGATAATTCTTTAGTAAAATAATTTCATTAAAAAATCTGATTTTTGTACCAAAAACACCTGTCTGTACTAAAAGTCTGCCAAATGATTCACTTATTAAAAGTTATAGTATGTAAACTTAGAGCTACTTAGAATCAATGAATGGTCAAAAGGTCGGTCGACTTGACCAACTTCATATCAAAAGAGTTAAAGGAAGTATATATTTCTTGATTTTAGTTCCATGATTTTATTGTAGTTTTCAAAATATAAAGTGTTTAATTATAAATTCTGAATCCTGGACGAGCAACAAGAGGGTTAGAAACAGAATAAAACAAGTTTTAAAACACTAGATGGCGCCACATATCGGTTTATCCATCTATCTACTCATTTTCCATCTGATGAATCACATTAAAATATCTTCTATACAACAATATATGCACAACAGAAATTAAATGATGAGATGAAAATGTGTTATAACGGCACGTAACAAGAACAGCAATAAAATGGACCTAGAATATTATTGACTATTTGCAAACAGTCACTATGGAGACGAGGTCATAAAATAAAAATCAAGTCGAGAACAACAAAATTTTATAAACAAAAACCCCTCACCAAGCACTGGCTATTATATTATTTCCCTGTCAATGTTCCCATCTTCATTAAAAGGCGTAAGATGACAAAAACAAGATCTTTTAGAATTTCTCAATAATGTGCCTTGATTATGGTAGGTAATTCGAAGAAAATATAAAGTGTTACCGTTTATTATTTGTAGAAGGTTTAAGAGGAAAAACCACAACATAATGAACTAATTCATCACAATACCTGAAAACTCTAACTTCACTTTTTTGAAAAATGAAATGTTTTTTTACTTTTACTCCTGATCAACAATCAACTATCCTTTCTTGAATTATGAATAACATGAATGGATTGAAATATTTAATTAAATTATCTCAAAATAAACCATTTCGGTGCAAGATTGAAATTAGCTTGAATTCTTCATAACCTCCGAATAGTGGGTGACCCAACGGGTCACGGGTCGTCTAGTTCGAACTATATTCTTTAAAGAAACTGAAACATTTTCTAAAATCATCATAACTTGAAGCTAAAGTTCTTAGTTTAAAAAAATTCATAGAAAGATCTTTTATCACCTTAAACTGTTCTTCTGAACATATCAAGACTCTGTGTGTGCCAGTGAAATCTGGTGGTTTGGCTACTTCTTTCTCAACCTCCAGAGGGTCCGGCAAAGGATATCCATTATGATCAATGACGTGAATATACATAACTGGTGCCCTATGTTTTAGCTGTATTTCTTTAACTGCCAAAAATTTAGAAAATGTGATTTTACAAAATTAATATTTCATTTTCTAGTATTATTAGATTAATAGTTTATATAACCCTCTTGTTAATGAGGATAACCCCCCCCCCCCCTTGCTCCTCTAATGCCATGTTGCCCTAAATGTTCATGGTGACTATTTTACTGGAGTAGTTGAAGATACCTCAGGATCTTATCAACATAATTTTAAACATGCAACACTAATGCCATGTTGCCCACAGTGTTTGTGATGACTGCACTCTATGTTGAAAAGTTAGGAGCCATGAAAATAAAAAACACCTTTATCAAATGTTTATTTACTAGTGTATGGTAAATGACCAATAATCACATCACAAATCATCAGATGACCAATTTGTATAAAAGTTAATGAAGGAGTGAATGAAGTGATAGAGTGGTTTTGACTTGCTATCCCTAAATTACTAGAAAGTTAAATTACCATTTATCTGTTTTGTGCAGCAAAGTACACACTGATCCAAACAATATTAAAAGGGAGAGCACGATTCTCAAGCTCAAGTCTTAGAATAACTATACAAACACGATCAGACAGACAATTGTTCAAAGTATTCTGAAAACACTGAAACAAAACATCAAGCTTATCCTGGAAGGACTATATACTATATTATCATAAAACTAACATTACAAGAAATGAGCTATCTGTATAAAAGAAATCTACAGTCTCAAAGATACAAGTTTTTTTTTTTTTTAATTAATGATGGTTTTAAAGATTATTACCAATAAAAATTGCTTACTTTTCAACATTTTCTTCAATAATTGGGCTGAATTCTGATGTATCAACTTCCTGTGGAGTTGTTTCATGTTTAACATCTTCTGAGAGATGGCTGGTCTCCTCTGGAGAAGATGGAGTTTCAGTAGCAGGTCTTGCACCTTCTGGCAGTTCAAGTAGACATCGTGCTTTGGTGACACTTTTGGTCGACAAGGTAAACCGAAAAAACTCGCACGGAGAGTGGAGAAAGAAACCCTGACCATTCTTGGTACACATCAAGCTCGATATGCCACTAGAGGGACAAGCACACATAGATTAATTTAAAAGTGTACAACTAAAAGAAAATATTCATCTTCGTTTGTCTAATATTGTTAATAAATAATCAGATAAGTAAGAATGAAGAACCAACCTAATGCATGCATGTCAAACCTATTAATTACACTAAACCAGGTTTCTTTAGGCTATTATGACAAGCTTAAACTTACGTAATGTCTTCCTTCTTGGTACACGAGTGAACTAGCTGTCGACGAAGGTCAGGTATGGAGTAAACACCTAGATCACCTTGATTTGTCAAGCAGATCATGCAGTATTCCAAGTAGGATGAATCTAGAAGGAATTAACTGTAGTTACTAGTTTATTAGAAACAAGTCCTCTTCCCTATATACTACATGGTAGATACAATATGGAAAACAATAACTTGTTTCAGCTGAAATCTCTACTTTTTCAGCACTTGAAATGTATATTTAACTCTCAGACACCCAGGAAGTGTCAACTTTATGCACCTGTGATACAGTTTGTTTTATTCTTAACTACGAGACACCAGAGAGTGTCACTGTGATGCCCTTTTTGTACAATTTGTTTGAAAAGAACAGAAAATAGTGTTTAGATATAAACAATTACATGATACCATGTCAAAACTACACTTGTCTTCAAGTTACAAATTAGTACCATTTTGTTAAAAAACTATGACGAATTTCCTCCTAAGGGGCTACAAGTGCCATACGATGTTCAGAAAAAGAAAATTCAGAAACACTAACGACTTCAATCAGAACTTGCCAAAATCAAAATCACCGATTTTCAAATAATCCAGAACAGGGAAAGGAGAATTATTTGAAGTAAACTTTTAAACAAATCATTCGTGCATAAGGTTAATCCTACATGAACCTTTTCCCCTTGACTGAACTTGTTTTTATAAATGAATCAAAATTCAATATACTTTACTTCTATTTTATTTGTTTGTTTTTTTTGGATCAAACCAGAAGAAGGAAAAAAAGTTTTGTTTTGTTGAAATTTATACAAAGCTATTCAAGGACTAGAGGGAAGGCAGCTGGTCAACATCACCCAACTCAAACTCTTGGGATACTCTTTTCCCAACTAATAGTGGGATTGACTTTCACATTATAACAGCCCCACAGCTGAAAGGGCAAGCATGTTTGGTGATAACAAGTAGAGTTGCTTACCCTAGCTAAAGAAGTTATAACAGGATTAGCCACAGGTTATAAACTAGTGAAAATATTACTCAAAATTATTGTTTCAAATGTATCAGTTGTTTTAATAAACAGTATTTTACTGTAAACGTAAATTACTTTGCATGCCCGTAGTTTTCCTTATACTCAGTACTTACCATACGTTATTTTAAGTTTGTTGAATTTGATAAGTAAGCCTAAAAATCCACAGTTCTCAGTAATATATTAAGAATTTTATTATAAAGACTGTTAAGCAAGCATTAGGATTTATTCAATGCAACTTACCACTCTCCGAAGTAAACTTGGAAATTGCAACTTTTCTCACGTGCGATCCTTCATGAGCGGTCACCTTGAACTTTCTATACGGCTTTAGATTCGGAAGAGTAAAGACCTGTAGAAAATAACATCCATCTCAGCAAATTTATTACTAGCCAGCTTCATATCACCATTACACGTGTCAATGATATTCAAATATTTGTTCTGAAGCAAAAAGCCAGGGATAACATGACATCAACAACTATTTGTACACATATAGAAAATATAAGCTTAATGGAAATATTTCAAAGAAAAATTCCAAATTAGCCATATCAATTAAACTAATCCACACAATGAAACCCTTAGAAAGACATGAACTATGAACTATTCAAATAATGAAGCATTAGAACCCCAAGCAAAAATTGGACCACTCACAATACAAAGCACTGGAACCCTCAATAACAAGAGAATTATCTAAATTATAAAGCAACTTGTTCTCAATAACAAAAGCGTTATCGGATACTACTGTTGCATGTTTAAAAGTTATGTTGATAAGGTCCTGGGGTATCTTCAACTACTCCAGTAAAATAGTCACCATGAACATTTACTAATGTTGCATGTTTAAAATTATGTTGATAAGGTCCTGAGGTATCTTCAACTACTCCAGTAAAATAGTCACCATGAATATCTACAAATGTTGCATGTATGTAGTTTAATAATTCGATATGTTGTCTTTCCAGGGTATCTGTAATGTATAGTAAGGATCTAATGTGTTTCCCCAGAGATCTGATATCCTTAGTGTGACTGAAGTCTACTGAGTGTGCTGACCAGATTAGCATTGTATAAAGAGGATTTGTTCCCTGTAAGATGGGGTGCTGTTCTGCAGCATGAAAAGGTTGCTGTATCTAAGAGTGGTTAGTTCTATCGTCAGTACTACTTCCACCACTGTTGTGTAGATCGTGCTTTTGTATATAAAGGAATTCGGAACTGATCCCAGACTTTTTCAATAAGTAAATGCTTGTTATCTGTCTACAGAATGATGTGAATCATCTCTAAAAAGAGAATATTACTTCATGTTGTAGATGAACTGTTTTTTGGTTTGCTTTGAGTAGAATGCACATCATTAGACTTACAGGCCTAACTTTTTATAGTC
>NW_013669714.1:0-2821 GCF_000517525.1 Limulus polyphemus
TATAAGAGTAGTTATTGTTTTTTGTGGCTTGGTACATAACTGTTTACTTTCTACTTTATATATTACTGCTAATATTAGAGTAGTTATTGTTTTTTGTGGCTTGGTATATAACTGTTTACTTTCTACTTTATATATTACTGTTAATATTAGAATAGTTATTGTTTTTTGTGGCTTGGTATATAAACGTTTACTATATCTTTACTGAAGAAGTCTGTCTGTCTAAAATAAAACTCTCTCCAACTTGCAGCTGATGGCTGCTGGCCCATCATTCCTTCATCCAGAAACCAGACTTACAGCAAGAATGTGTTTCGTTAACTTTGACGGAGCTAAAGCTTTAGAAGCCGCCTACAACCTTCCCGACACGGAACTGATTAATGAGGAGTTTATAGCGATATACTGTAACCCTGTTATAGAAGCCATAACGGTAAGCCAAGGACCTTGGGTATTATGTCGTGTGAAAAGTGTAAAATGTTAAGTAGCAGGATATACGCCTGTATACTGAGAGTTATAGTGTGAAATGTTAAGTAGCAAGATATACTGAGAGTTAAAGTGTGAAATGTTAAGTAGCAGGATATACGCCTCTATACTGAGAGTTATAGTGTGAAATGTTAAATAGCAAGGTATACTGAGAGTTAAAGTGTGAAATATTAAATAGCAGGATATACGCCTGTATACTGAGAGTTAAAGTGTGAAATATTAAATAGCAGGATATACGCCTGTATACTGAGAGTTAAAGTGTGAAATGTTAAGTAGCAGGATATACTGAGAGTTAAAGTGTGAAATATTAAACAGCGTATATCCTGCTACTTAACATTTCACACTTTAACTCTCAGTATACAGGCGTATATCCTTGAGAGTTATAGTGTGAAATGTTAAATAGCGTATATCCTGCTACTTAACATTTCACACTTTAACTCTCAGTATACAGGCGTATATCCTGCCTGTATACTGAGAGTTAAAGTGTGAAATGCTAAGGATATACCCCTACAGGTTCCTCACTGTTGAGAGAACTTTTGTTTCCTTTTTTTGTTGTTAAACGTGAGCCCACACAATGGGCTGTCTGTGATGTGCCTACCACGGGTATCGAAACCCGGTTTTTAGCGTTATAAGCCTTCACACTTACCGCTGAGCCACTGGGGGAGGGGTGCACCTAGGAAACTACCTCCTACATTGTAGATCGTAGTACGTCTGCTGGCCAAGATTAATCACTATTGCAACAAATTTCGGAAGGGAGACAAGGTCAATCATAGGCCACACTTTTTGGACATTGTGGACATTGCCTTCCAAAAGAACCTTTAAGCAGATAAAAAAACACAAGAGTCCGTTGAAGTTATTGAGGGATTAGACAGGATGGAACTGTTGTAATTCCAGTTTCTTCCATTGATTTTTGAGAAATGTCTGGAAGCTTGTAAGCTTTCTCTATCTTCAAGTTCTTGTTCATTAACGGTACCAGAAACTATACTAAACAGTTTCATCGTAATTAATAATTAGGTCGAAGGTTCTCTTTCGTAACCATATCCTTCAATTTGCTGATGGGTCTGAATCTGATGAGATGAGATTTTTGAGCTTTTATTTGAATGGTTCAGTTCTTCAAAATGTTGTTTAAACATCTCACTGTACAGAAAGTGTTGTGACCTCCCAAGTCATGAGCAAAACTAAATTGTCGAACAGTCGAGAAATCACTAACAACCAACCATGCAGAGCCCTGATATATGGATATGGGCTACTCCAAAACCGAGCTCTGATATATGAATATGGTCTCCTCCAAAACCGTGCTCTGATATATGAATATGGGCTCCTCCAAAACCGAGCTCTGATATATGAATCTGGTCTCCTCCAAAACCGAGCTCTGATTTATGAATCTGGTCTCCTCCAAAACCGTGCTCTGATATATGAATCTGGTCTCCTCCAAATCCGAGCTCTGATATATGAATATGGTCTCCTCCAAAACCGAGCTCTGATATATGAATATGGACTCTTCCAAAATCATTCATGTTGCCTATAATACTTCCACGCCTGTGATATACATGCATCTACTGAATTGGAATTATTTCAAACTTGTGTTTGTTTTGTTCAGTTTTGTGCTTGTCAACTATATGGCTATTACTGATTAATTTATTATACTGCAACTGTAGAGACACAAGAGAAATACAAAAATGGGAATTTAGAAACTTGCAAATATGGATCGTAAAAAGATAAGGGAACAAGGCTGAAAGTACTGTAGACATGCTGTTACCTAGAATTATATTTGGTGGAGTCAAATTAGGGATTTGTAGTTTGAGTAAATAATGTCTACAGTACTTTCAGCCTTGTTCTCTTACTTCTTATACATTACTACTTGCAGGTTTTAAGTTCCAAAAAAATTGTTCATCTTATTTGCTGATTTTTTTATGCTCAACTATGGGCAAAGTATTACTTGATACGGTAGCTAACTTTATACATTGTAATGATAATAAACATAACTAGTAGCTAGCTGATACCGTTCTCACTTCATACATAGTACAGAGGTTGGCTCCCTAAAGAAACCTATTGTATAGTGTACAAAGTATTTAGTGTTACATGTTACAGTCATTTAATGTTTATCTACTATTGGTTGGTAATTCCTGTTTCACCCTGTACTTAAGATTTTTAAAGGAACTCCAGATATTTGTAATAAAGCTAACTTCAAGGGTAATGATAAGATCTTCTACACTAGAATTATGATGTTTTTAGATTATGTGAAATATACAAGAAACAAATCGACATTTCAATACCTCTACAACCCTTGGCAGTACCTTATTTAGTATTCTACAAAAGGTTTGGGTGCAATATACCATGCCGT
>NW_013669714.1:3281-12707 GCF_000517525.1 Limulus polyphemus
TGTTTTTAGATTATGTGAAATATACAAGAAACAAATCGACATTTCAATACCTCTACAACCCTTGGCAGTACCTTATTTAGTATTCTACAAAAGGTTTGGGTGCAATATACCATGCCGTTTTGTTGTAGACAGGGAAGAGAATAATAATAAGAAGAACTACAAGCCGGCCATTTTAAGCGGATTTTCTTTTCCTTGTAAATCTAACATGTGAACTTT
Organism: Limulus polyphemus; assembly: GCF_000517525.1. Classification (NCBI taxonomy): domain Eukaryota; kingdom Metazoa; phylum Arthropoda; class Merostomata; order Xiphosura; family Limulidae; genus Limulus; species Limulus polyphemus. The sequence goes on from NW_013669714.1 coordinate 3,498, forward strand.
TTGTGCATCTTAGCAGTCAATAGTAAAGTTTTAAAGTGTTGTTTGAACTGAATCTTCACTGTTTAAGATGCCCCAACGTTATATCGGGGTTTTGTGCAATTCCTTGCGATCCCTATTATTAACCACTATCGTGGTTCATGATACTTATATAGTTCGAGTAACCATCTGTAAAGTGTTGCTAATAACCTGCAGGAATGGTCTAGAACAATTCTATGCTGCCAACAAGTTATGATACATGCGTTAAACGTGTAATATAATATTGGTGTTAAACGTTAAAGGTGTGAAAAGTGTTATAAGTTGGTGTCAAATATATAATCCTTTTCTCATCTCTAACAAACATATAAGTACGTTTTAATAACCTATAACATCAATATACGCAAAACATCAATTAGTGTGTTACTAATAACGTGTAACATATACAAATGTATAATGTGTTATTAATTATAATAACCTACAGGATATATGCTGGTAACCAAACAGTTCAATAATAACCTGCAAGTATGTATGTATTTGTCTATGTAAAGTTTTTCTGGCTTTGTTCAATATTAAATTAAGCTAAACACAAGAGACTGAATTCACATATATTCCAGCCCGTTTGTAAGATAATCTGTTTGGAATATTATGAAAAGTTTACGTTTCATGTACAAACACAAATGTCTTTCCTCTTTATGTTGATTTTGATGTAATATGCTATATATATATATATATATATATATATATGTAAGCAGATCTCGTTCCATACTTAGTATTCTGTAAAGTTATTTTCCTTTTTTTAACGTGGTAAAGGGGTTTACAACAGGTCACTAACTAGAGTAAATCTGTGCAGTTAATTCCCAGACGTTTGAGATCTTTAACTGAGAGTTTCAGCTAAAACTTCTACAATAGAAACTGATATATTACATATCCGTGAGAGATGAAAGTCCTGAGTTATTTAATAAGCGAAACTCTCGTTGTTATAAAACAAAATGCTTAGAGCTATGTTCCAAGTTATGGGGAAAGTAATTTATTGATAAATGTTTTTCAAAGAAAGATACTTGTTCTTTAATTTATATACTATAATGTCTAATATAATAATTAATATTTTTTTTTTTTTTGCTTTTCTTAGGCATTGAAGACATGGGTCCAGAAGATCCTGGCTTCTTAAGAAGTCACCCAAAGTTATCTTTGTTGTTACCGTAAAGCTTCTACTGACACTTTTCTGGTATCAAAAATCCTGAGTCAAGCTTCAAATGAAGCCAGTTTTTGTTAGCAATATCTAGCTTTAAAATTTTATTCACATTTTAGCTAAAAATGTTCTCACAACCAAGGTTTAACTTGTTATAAACTTCTAGCTTTTCTGGTATCAAAAATCCTGAGTCAAGCTTCAAATGAAGCCAGTTTTTGTTAGCAATATCTAGCTTTAAAATTTTATTCATACTTTAGCTAAAAATGTTCTCACAACCAAGGTTTAACTTGTTATAAACTTCTAGCTTTAACATTTTGTTAAGGACCTAGAAAAAATTGTTATTTCTTCACACTAATAACCTTTAACATTTTATTAAGGGCCTAGAAAAAAATTATTGTTTCTTCTCACTAATAACCTTTAACATTTTGTTAAGGACCTAGAAAAAAATTGTTGTTTCTTCACACTAATAACCTTTAACATTTTGTTAAGGGCCTAGAAAAAAATTATTGTTTCTTCTCACTAATAACCTTTAACATTTTGCTAAGGACCTAGAAAAAATTATTGTTTCTTCACACTAATAACCTTTAACATTTTGTTAAGGACCTAGAAAAAATTGTTGTTTCTTCACACTAATAACCTTTAACATTTTGTTAGGGACCTAGAAAAAATTATTGTTTCTTCACACTAATAACCTTTAACATTTTGTTAAGGACCTAGACGAAGTTACTGTTTATCCACATTAATTATTTTTAACATTTTGTTGAGGTCTCAGCTGAATTTTTGTTCACACTTTCACGTTTCAATCTGCTATTGCCCAAGAAGTATGTTTCTCGCACTAGGAGTTTTATTCTGTTTTAAGGTTCCAACTGAAATTTACTTTCTTAGGTGATTTATATTTTTATAAAAAACGTAATTCACGTAATGAAGCTTTAAGAGTTTTAGAAATTTCTGATAGAGTTAATAATAATATAACACTGACAAGCTTTTTGAGATATTAGCTGGATAATGCAAGTCTGCTTACAATATCACATTTTGTCTTTTAATGCTTATGCTCTTATTGTTATTTGCTTAGTTTATCAGAATTTAAACTCACAAAGATCTGATCTTTTTCTTTCCTGACGAATCTACTAAAAATGTTCATAGTCCACGTTGTCAGGCTTTACGTGTTTCAATAATAGTGGATTTAGTTTTACCTGCTTCAAAAATTAATCTTGTTGTAAAATGATATTGTGTTAGTTTCAAGCTTCTGATACTGAATTGGTCAATACTGAAGTTATTGGTCAATATGAATTATTTTAATGTTTCAAAGAAACGATGAAATTGATCATTCAAAATCTTATTCTAAAATTAAAAATTATAGTTTTTTGTTCATTCGATAATATTCTACTCACCTGCAACAGACAGAACCATGAGATTGTTCAGTCAATAATATTCCACTCACCTACAACAGACAGAACTATGAGATTGTTCAGTCGATAACATTCCACTGACCTACAACACACAGAACCATGAGATTGTTCAGTCAATAATATTCCACTCACCTACAACAGACAGAACTATGAGATTGTTCAGTCGATAATATTCCAATCACCTGCAACAGACAGAATCATGAGATTGTTCATTCAATAACATTCCACTGACCTACAACACACAGAACTATGAGATTGTTCATTCGATAACATTCCACTGACCTACAACACACAGAACCATGAGATTGTTCATTCGATAATATTCCAATCACCTGCAACAGACAGAACCATGAGATTGTTCAGTCAATAATATTCTATTCACCTACAACAGACAGAATCATGAGATTGTTCATTCGATAACATTCCACTGACCTACAACACACAGAAGGAATATTATCGAATGAACAATTTCATAGGTGTAATATTATCGACTGAACAATCTCATAGTTCTGTCTGTTGCAGGTGTGTGGAATATTATCGAATGAACAATCTCATAGTTCTGTCTGTTGCAGGTGAGTGGAATATTATCGAAAGAACAATCTCATGGTTCTGTCTGTTGTAGGTGAGTAGAATATTATTGACTGAACAATCTCATGGTTCTGTCTGTTGCAGGTGATTTTCACTTTCAACAGACAGAACTATGAGATTGTTCAGTCGATAATATTCCACTCACCTACAACAGACAGAACCATGAGATTTTTCATTCGATAACATTCCACTCACTTTCAACAGACAGAACTATGAGATTGTTCAGTCGATAATATTCCACTCACATGCAACGGACAGAACTATGGACATTGTTCAGTCGATAACATTCCACTCACCTACAACGGACAGAACCATGAGATTGTTCAGTCGATAACATTCCACTCACTTTCAACAGACAGAACTATGAGATTGTTCAGTCGATAATATTCCACTCACTTTCAACAGACAGAACTATGAGATTGTTCAGTCGATAATATTCCATTCACCTACAACAGACAGAACTATGAGATTGTTCAGTCGATAACATTCCACTCACATGCAACAGACAGAACTATGAGATTGTTCAGTCGATAATATTCCACTCACCTACAACAGACAGAACTATGAGATTGTTCAGTCGATAACATTCCACTCACTTTCAACAGACAGAACTATGTGATTTTACAGACACATAACTATGTAACTGACAGTGAACTGTATCAGCATTAGAAGAAGGTGGATAACATAATATGTTATTTATAATAATAATATACTGATCTAAGATCAATTAAAAAAAGATCTAAATAAATTAGAAAACACAATAATGTGAGACATTTTTTCTTACAAATGTTTGAACGTATGAGTTGTGGGCACAGAGATAATAGCCCATTGTGTAGCTTTTAGCTTAAATATGGTTGTCTCTCGGTGGGTCATCTGTAAGCCTAAGGGCTAAAATCCGGGGTTGAAATCTCTTGGTGAACAGAGCGCACATAGCGCTGAATCAAATAAACATACGTTTAGTGGTATGATAAAGACAAGAAATATTTCCAGAATACAGATATTGATTAAAAAATGCGTGCCTTGAGTAGAAAGACGTTTTGTCTTGAGTTTAATACAACTCTTGATATTAAATCTTCAGAATACTTTATATCGATTTATAAATGTTTTCGAAAGTTAAAGGCGCTGTACTAAGTTGATGTGCGTTTCTTGTAAGATGTTTCGATCAGTTCAGAAGTTTGAACAAAGATGGTTATATACTTAGCTTTTGTACACAGTGCACCTCGTAACTTTTGTCGCTGAAATACTAGTGTTCAATAAAAATTATTTCAGATATTTTGTTGTCAGTGGTATTCAATATCATAATGATTATTGGTTTTACTTACAATAAAATTAATAAATGTGTTAATTAAATTTGATACAAGAATTTATATCATTTATCAATACTTTGTTGTATAATGGAAGCATATCCTCCATATTAAAACACGTAAGATATATATTATATATTTTTGATATGGAGACTTACTTAATGTAGGTTTACTTAAATTACTTCGTGAAGCTACAATAAGGAACTTTTCTTAGAGCTCCAGCACACTTAATCTTTTCCCACAGACTTATTTCATATTCAGAAATGGCCCGGCATGGCCAGATGGTTAGGGCGCTCGACTCGAAATCTGAGGGTTGCGGGTTCGAATCCCCGTTACACCAAACATGCTCGCCCTTTTAACCGTGGAGGCGTTATAATGTGACGGTCACTCCAACTATTCGTTGGTAAAAGAGTAGCCCAAGAGTTGGCGGTGGGTGGTGATGACTAGCTACCTTCCCTCTAGTCTTACACTATTAAATTAGGGACGGCTAGCGCAGATAGCTCTCGTGTAGCTTTGCGCGAAATTCAATACAAACAATATTCAGAAATTATCGATTGAAAACAAAATATAATAATATTTTCCACCACATCAGAGCGAACAATTTCTCTGCCGATAAAGCCAACAATGTTATCTTCCAGCTATTTCTATTGAAATGTTTTTTACACCAGGCGTAGCTGCAACAATCTCCCATGGATGAAATGCTCATTCGCCCTTTTACGAGGAGAGATTATTTTCCATATATGTAGAATCGGAATGTGGCCATGTAAAATGTAAGTTTATTACATTTTTTGAGAACATCAACGAATTGCTTGTCTTAACAGTTATTCAAAGGTAGTGAATCTTTGGTGGTAGATATTCAGAACTCGGTGTTTTTTTTTTTTTACTACCACCCAGAAGACACCTTCAGAATTCGGGCCTTGTCTGCTCTATCCTTGATAAGCATATCTTTTAGAACCTGAATAGAAAGGTTTATCAAGACAATAAATCTTCAAGATGTTTTCAGTGAAGAGATACTCGTAAATATTCAGAAACTGAGAACCTTATTCGTACGTTACAATAAGTTGAGTTTCGAGTGTGGAGCTTATCAGGTCCACTACGTCGTCCATAATAAAATTCAAAATATGAGCGATATTATGTAGACAATTCCAGGATGGTTGGGGTATTCTTATTGAAGTGACTGTTTTCATCCTGGAGATATTGTCTGTTACAAAACAAACGAAACTTGCAATAAAATGTTTTTCCAGGGACAACTGGAGATGGTGTAATAATTACTGATTAATGGTTCATTTTATAGTTAGTCCAGTTTTCACACTTAGAGCTTATACTGTGTGTATTTTTGCCACTTTCAGTTTTCTATCACGACAGTTTTTTGAATGTCACGTTCATTTGAGGGTTTGACTTATGTATTGTAAAATAGATGTCCAATATGAGCGTTCTGCTGTATTCAGTGCAGATACTACTCTTGCTGGAAGTTCCGACACATGTTGATGCTCTCTAGTAATAAAGTTGACTAACATTTTCCTTAGAAGAGTGACCCGGATAGTTTGTTATCTTCAAAATATTCTTGATTAGACAAATAGTCACATATATATACGAGAGAGTATCAATGACAAACAACTAAATGGAACGAGGCTAGTGTATGTGACAAATTCTTTCTTTACGGTCACTTAGAGTGAAATTGACCCCGCTAATTAAACCATGCTGCTACTTCAGAATGGAATGTAGTTCACTGAAAAAAAAAGCTAATATCTGCATTGCCTACAACGTTTTTTATCTGATTTGTTTAGGATGTACTACACTACAGATGTACAATGCTATTTCTCAGTATCATGCTTTGTAAAATAATGGACTTTTACACCTAGTTGTTTTAATCTGTCTCATTTATAAATCTTAAAACATTCCTATCTTGTGAGATTAACAGTTGAACCTTTACGAAGGAAATACTAAAATCCTTCCGTTATTCATTAAAGTTTTACCAAATGAACTTTAAAACAGCAATGCCAAGGCTTGATAAGTTCTGCATTTCGACAAAATCTACATACACATTGATCGAAACCATAAATTGTACTATTCTAGTCTACAATCGATCTATTCTGTGACCCAAATTCCACTGAGTTACTTTAAAAAATTTATCGATCTCTTTAACACACGCAAACATACGGCTAATAATTATTTTCTCTGGTTTTATTTATTTTCAGTACAATCAAATCGATTAGTTTATATAAACAATAATAAAAAATACACTGTAGGTAGTAAACGTAGCACTAAAGAAAGCAAACAACCAAGCCTCAACACAACAGACAATTCAACTTTCTATTTGTTGTTATCAACTGTTATTGCTATAATTCATGTGATAAATTTGCTCATGTCTCAGTAACATGCCTTACAAAATTTAATTCTATGTGGATATTTATGGCTGTTGCAGCGAGAACATTTAATAAATCTCACTTTTGGCATATGTCACATGAGAAGGGGACAAACGATGTTACAGAACACTATTTTTGGCATATGCCACATGAGAAGGGGACAAACGATGTTACAGAACACTATTTTTGTCATTATAATGAAATTACCAGTTAGGTGCAGAGAGATCCTTGAACTTAAACCAAAAAATCAGAATCTTCTTCAACCATGCCTGGTCCATGAACTAGAAATAAATTATTGTTAATAGATCCAGGATCTTATTCTTCAAATAAATTTGTAATTTAAGAAACAGCAGAGCTTTATGTATCAATTGTGGATTTTGCTGAACAATTCAGATGAATTTGTGTGGTCAATAATCTTGCCTTGCCAACACATCCCATTGATTTAATATTCGAAGAGTTCATCTTCGTTCTACATTTCATATTCCAATATCAAATGTAAATGTTAGTTTTGTAAGAACTGTTTATTGATTACAATGATTGCTTTAACCTAAGCTACACGAAGCAAATAGAGGATAATTAGAATGTATAATATTATACATATAATAAACTAAAAACATTGTAATAAAATACTGTTGATCAAAATTAAGCAAATACCAGTTCTGTACAGTGCAAAGGACTGGCCATTATCCCATGTTATGTAAAATGTTCTCATATAGTCTTGTCTCATTTGCTACTCTGAAGTGAATAACAAAAATAAAAGTGATCCAACTTCTTTATGCACTATAATTAGACCTCAAAGAACATTTTTTAAAGGGTCCTCTCATGTAATGATCCAATATATTGAAGGCAACCAGTCACAGCAGGTTTTTGCAAATTGGCTACAGATAACCCAAATGGGAAACCACTTCCAAATCAAATATATAATAAGCCAGACACGTGAACAAGCCAGACCATCGTCCACACTCCAAACAAATGAGAGCTATTTATCGATACTGGTTCACTGCAATTGTGGATCACATGTTCTGAGACATGACCGGATAATGTGTCAGTGTAGATTTCACAAAGTCTGCCAGACGACCAGTGAGTGGATTTTGCTCACAACAAAGTGTACCTCAAACCTATACAACAGGTTTATATTTATTTGAAAAGGATATATAACCAGATCCTATTTAAGCATTTTGTAGCATATTTGGGCATTTCACTGCAATTCAAATGCTTCAAGTATTGAGAAAATCTGCACTTGAAGAAAGTTTCATGTGTGACACACATATATCCAATAAGAAGAAATGTGGTGCACAGTTAGTGAATGCATAACAGAAGTTATATATAACAATGAGTGACCAAGAAGGAAAAGTATATCAAGTATAAACCAAAAAAGATACATTGTAGAAATAGATGTTTATCATCTCTATGAATTGACGCTATCACAGCTGTGAGAATGTTGATGTTAACTTCATTAGAGACTGGGCACAAGATCTATATCTGTAGACAGATGCCATCATAGCAGAGAGAAAGCAGCAAAAACGTTTACCTTAATAGAATGTCATTTGGCTTATGCAATGCCACTTCAACATTTCAGAGATTAATTGATGTTGTCTTATCAGGATTGCAAGATTCAGAATGATGTCATAGTATTCCTTGCAAGTTTTTAAGACAGGTAAAGACATGTATTTGAAAGGTTATGAAAAGCAAGCTTATGGTGTAAGCCAAGTAAATGTCAATTTTTAAGAACAGAAGTAGAATACTTAGTTCACTTGGTAATGGCAGATGGTATAAAACCTGACCCAAAGAAGCTAAAAGTATGTAAAAACTATCTAGTGCCTAAGACAGTGAAATATATTTTTGGCATTCGAGGGATTTTGTAGATTTATACCAAATTTTGCATTGCTGGTGAAACCATTAACTGAGCTAACTGGGAAGGGAATAAAATTTCAGAGGACAGATAAGAGACAAAAGGCATTTGAAAAATTAAGAGAAGCTTTATTAAAGACACCATTTCTAAGTTACCCAGATTTCAATAAAGAGCTTATCCTAAGCACAGACGATTCAGGTTTTGCTCTAGGTAAAGTATTATCACAATTCGATGAAAATGGAAAAGAACACCCTATAGCTTATCAAAGTAGACAGTTAGGAAAAGCTGAAATAAATTATTAAGTTACAGAGCAGGAATGCTTAGCTGTAGTGCATGGAATCTAAACTTTCCATTGTTATCGGTATAGTAGGAAGTCCACCATTATTAAGGACCATGCACCATTGAGATGGTTGATGATATTAAAAGATCCCTCCTCTAGGTTAGCAAGATGGTCATCATTACAGCAGTTGTTTGAGGAAAAAGAAAAGAAACAAGAAGAACGAGAAGAGAAATTACAGCAGTGGTT
>NW_013669714.1:13642-19477 GCF_000517525.1 Limulus polyphemus
TGCTCTAGTATTTGCTAGATAGGGTAGGCTGGTATATAAAAGAGGAGATGGTAATATAATGTGTGTGTAGACAGTGAGTAATTGATCTGCAGTCATAAGTATTATTGAGCACGTTCGTTGTTATAGCGTTTGTTTTAGCGCGATTGTTGAAGTTGAGTGTATCGGTAAAGTTGTATTCGGAAAGAATAAACCAGTTTTATTAAGTAAAGACTTGTGTCGTTAAAATTTCGTTGGAACGAAGTTACGGAAAAATCAATTAACAAACGGAGACTTAACAGTATTGTTATACCTGGCAAAATTATGGAAAGGACCATTTGGAGTCATAAAACAAACAAGCTTAGTTACTTTTGAGATCCAAGAGATCTATGAAAAAGGTAAACAGTTGGTGCATGTTAATGGATTAAATAAAGTAAAGGATTATAAACCTTCTCAGTATGAATGTATAGCTGATGATACAAAAACAGATAATCAAAATGAGAATCTACAAATAGAAACTGGTAATTCAAGGTAATTTGACTTATCTCTTGGTGTTGAAGGAAAAATAGAGACAGAGACAGAAGCCCCAGGGTTAGAGGATGAGCGTGTCGTATTAGATAATGAAGTGATAACGACAGGGGATGATGAAGGAACAATAGAGACAGAGACAGAAGCCTCAGGATTAGATGATGATGTAAAAACGACATGGGATGATGAAGGAACAATAGAGACAGAAGCCTCAGGAGTAAATGCTGAAGTGATAATGACAGGGGACATTCCAACTGATAGTGAAAGTAGTATCCCAGGAACTGAGGGTGATATATCAAGTACGCCTGTGACGACACAAGCTGATATAGTGACCCATGACTATAACCTTAGATGATTCCTTAAACCAGGAGGAGATGAATAAACTTTGCTCCACATGTAATTGTACACAAACTCAAGAATGACGTGAAAGTAGTTAATACTGACTCAATGACACAAGAGACAGTGTACTAGAAGCATTCAATAATATGATAAACTATTTACGAAGTTGTAATTAAGTTAAGTAGGATAAGTATATAATTATGTATGTTATATATGTTTTACTAAGTATTCTAATTATAAGTATTAGTAATAGACATGTCTGCAGGTTTACCAGGATCTTTGTGTTACTGATAGTAGGAGTTGTAGCTGGACAGAATGTTCCAGTAGAGAATAAGGTGGATATGGTATTTACTGAAGAAGGAAATTCTATATTATCCGGAGATAACCGGATAGTTGTCAAAGACACACCGTTTCCACAGTATGTTCGGTTATTAATCCGTTTACAAGAAGAACTAATAGTGTTCGAGAGTTCGTTCAACTTTGATATTCATGTTAGCTTTAATATAACAGCATACCACATGACATATCAGGGAACAGCTATCTTAAAATTAGCAAGAATCTTACAGGAAGGATTAATTGAAAATTATAAGATGCTGGTTAAACGATATCACGGTGAGATTGGTGATTTATCACTAGAATTAAAGAATATTAAAGATACCGTATCGCTATCGGGCCGAAAGAGTTAAAAACGTGGTTTGATAAATGCAGGTGAAAGCGTTTTGAAATTTTTTATTCGGAATCGCGACCACGGACGATTTACGTGAAGTAAATAAGAAAGCAGATCGTCAGTGACAAGTATCTGAAGAAATGATTCATTTAATAGGTGAACAGGCGATTATAATAATTATTTTAATCAGACAATCGAGTTTTATGACCAAGAGATTAGGAATGTATCTAGAGCAGTAGAATAAAACAAACTGAACTTCATAAAGCAGGATCTGAGGTGCTAGTTTTCAGGATTCAGAATAACTTACAACAATTATCTTTTACTGTAGAAAGTAGCAAGACTGAATTAGTTAAGTCAGTACAAGCACTGTACGTAGCTGCAAATAGAATGTTAAGTTCATACTTTCTGCCCCTGAGTAAATTAGAAAGAGTGTTAGATGAAATACAAAGAAGATTACCCCCACCCTTGCAATTTCTAATACCCACACATAGCGATCAGATGTACATCTATTATACATGGGCTAATAGTGAAGAGTGTGAGTAAAATAGTGAGGTGTGCAAGACAATAACTTTGAGATCATGACGAAAACTCGGAACGATTTGGAATGGGTTGTGATCATATTGGATCGATGACAAAGAAGCAAACAGAATTATGATATAAGATATTGTTATGTTGACAGTGCTTTGAGTTTATCATTACTCTGTGTGATACAATTGCAGGAAGAAAAAAGGGCAAAGCTGCCATAGTTAAAGTTGAAGGTTTTAAGGGGGCAGGTGTATATGTATTTAAGGAATTGGCCATCAACGACACTTACACTGGATGGACTGATACCTACAGTTTCAGGGCACCATTCCCCAGAGAAATGTTGACTGAGGAAGATATCAGACATTTCGAATGGTGCACAGTGTACCTCCATAAAATTGCATGGGAGGAAGGACAGCATGATTTCATAGACTTACGTTTGTCATGATGTGAACCGTACATATACGAAACTGTATTCAAAGGACTAGAAAAAGCAATACTTACAACGTGATTAACGGGATTCGTGTAAATAAACTTGGAAACTTTTGGGTGTCCAGCATACCAGCATTTGAATCATGAAAACCATATTTACTGCAATTATCATGTATATCCATTTGAGCACTGCACTAGGTGGAAAGCCTGTATTCTGTATGAGTGGGCGATCAATAGTGACAGTTCAGTGTTCTGTTTCTTTCAAAATGGGTGAAAAAGCTATAAGAAGACCTGCAAGGAATCATGTGCTTGTTTGTTTGTTTTTGAATTTCGTAAAAAGCTACACGAGGGCTATCTGTGCTAGCCATCCCTAATTTAGCAGTGTAAGACAAGAGGGAAGGCAGCTAGTAATCACCACTCACTGCCAACTCTTGGGCTACTCTTTTACCAATGAATAGTGGGATCGACCATCACATTATAACGCTCCCATTATAACGTCGAGTGCCTTAACCACCTGGCCATGCCAGGCTGCAAGGAATAATAAAAAAAAGACATCACTTGATTGTTTTATGATGGTCTAAAATTTGCTGCATTTTGTTTTATTATTTACTGTTAGATGAGTTCTGTTATATAGTATATTAATCAATCTTAATTGACTTGTGAGATAATCATTTATGACTTTATGGTTTACTTTGAACAATGTATTAACATATAGTGTATTGACATATAGTCATAATGGTGTTGAGTATATTAAGTTATTCTATGAATATTATTGATAGTATTATGGTTATGTAATCGATTAGGTCTTATTTGAAGCTGTGAAGTGTATTCTATGTATTATGGGATAATATAAAGATAACTGTTAGTTAAGCCTAATCTTAGACAAATTATGTAATCAATATTCTTATTATTAGTAGAGATGATGTTATTATATGTTAAATGGATTAATCTGACAAATTGTGGTAATACTTAATGAGTAAAGGATTATATGTGTTACTAAACTAGAAGATTGTTTAGTGGAGTAAGATACTTAGCGGAATTATTGTAAATGTTATTCTATACACAAGAGAGAGGTGGAAACAAAGAGGTTAGGTGGTGAAATTACTCTCAATGATAAAAATTTCCTTAAGGAGGGAGGAATGGAACATTTGTAGCATTTTTGGGCATTTCACTGTGTTTCAAATGCTTCAGGTATTGAGAAAATCTGCGTATAGAGAAAATTCCATGTGTGGCACAAATACGTGCAATAAGAAGAAATGTGTTGCGCAATTACTGAATGCATAAGATAAGTTATATTACATAAGATAAGTTATATTACAATGATTGACCAAGAAGAAAAGTATGTCAAATATAAACCAAAGATAGGTTATAGAAATAGATGTTTATAATCTCTATAAACCAATACTATCACAGCCATGAGAATGTTAATGTTAAGTAATTAGAGACTAGGCACGAGCTCTATATCTATAGACTGAAGCCACAATATTAGAGAGAAAACTACGGGAAAAGTTTAAATAAACTTTGACACAGTTTCTAAAAGAGGATTAGTCAGAACTTTGATGTAGGATCCATATCAAAAATGCAAGGAGGGATACAAGCAAGTAGGCTGTCGATTTACTATTTTCAGCTTTAATCAATTAGTAAAGAATTTTTGTTTTTGGTGCTGAGAATCACGACGAGTTTTCAAAAATCAACCAATTATGTGTCAGACTTACTTGCACGTAGATGTGTACACTACTTGAAAAGTCTTGTTTTGGGCCAGAAAAGTGAGTTCTCCTGGCATAGAAAGTCAGTCTCCAATCTCCGGCCATTAGTTCCAGCCTCACCATGTCTGCAACCATGCTGTGATTATCCAACATTTCCCACTTAAACCCTGTGTAAGTAAACTTTTGTTTTCTCTTTCTTTGAACCGAATAACATAGTTAGGATTGAATGCATAATGTTTAATATTAATAAATGACTGTTTTAACTGATAACTTACAAGTGATGTTAAGTAAATTAATTGATGTTATATAAAGTTTAATTGAAGAACAATTACTGGTTTAAATTGATGAATTTAATAGCTTTGACAATAATATGTTCCAAGATACTTTTGGTAATTTTGTTGTGGCTGAGTATCTTGATATATTGCAGTGTTTTTATATTTGAAGTATCGGAGTCAGTTCTTTATTCTAACTGTGAACCTCCTCGAGTTAGTGACTCGTGAACTTCATTCTTGAGTGTATACTTGTATTTAATATGAATCTATTGTGACTGGTGGTAAAGTTGAGCTCCAATGAATAGCCTACATGGCTACCTGTTACACTACCTCTACTTACTTACAATAAATTGATGCATGTGATGGTGAAAGAAGAATTGAGTAGACAGAAATAAGAAGAGGGTAGTAAAGTAGTCTACATGATTACCAACTTAAACCTCGTCGATTCAGTATAGATTACTTTCGGAAGATGCATCAGACTTCGTCAAGTGGCTCCAAGCATTTAAGAAGTCCAAGGAAGAGGTATCATTAAATGATTGAAGAAACTTCATGTATTTACCAACACCTTGATTTTCACCATGCAACATTATGGCTATATTACTTGTGCTCTTTGCAGTATTTATACCTTATAATGAAGTAAAGTGTCATGAACTATATAATCAAAGCCACGTGTACTAAATGTTTATTAACAACAATAAGCCTGAAAAGTCAAATATTTGCATTCAAGATTACTTGACAGGTATCAAATATTTGACTTGTGTAAAGGAAACTGTCGAGTTGAGATTATTTTATAACAGTGTTTATGTTTTTCATAGCTTATAATACTACAAATTTCAGTAGTCCTTTAATGTCATTATGATGCAAAGTCCCTCAAACTTCTCTCAAAACTGCCTTTTCAGTCCTTGAATCCTGATGACTGTACAAACCTTGGTACCTCTGTGCTGGACTTAATGTAGGATTCGAATTCAAGAACTCTGTCCATTGGATCCTGCATAGTAGAGGGGTGTGCTTGCTTTACTTGTATCTTCAGTTGTGGCCTGTCCAAGGCGTCTATAAACTGATCCCTCAGCAACAGCCTTGTGTGCCATGCTTTCCAAATCCTGTGTCAGCTCTTGTAGGCTCTCCCTTTTAGCACTGACTTTCGTTCTAAACCTAGCCCTGTAGACTTTGGACTGATTTTGAGTTCCATACCTGAGTACTAGAGCAGCTACCAGTGCTCTATATTTGTGCCTGTCGTCTGCTGACAACTGTCCAAGTATTTTCAGTGGTTGTCCCTTCAGGCTCGTTGCCAGGTACATCCATTCATTTCTGCCACGAGCTCAAATTGTGCTCTATATGCTTCCCATTGTGCCTTCCCATCGCATTCCTGTGGCTTCCTTCGCATCAGTTCACC
>NW_013669714.1:19967-23464 GCF_000517525.1 Limulus polyphemus
CAACAACTGCTGTAATCTCTCTTGTTTATTTGCTGTTCCAGCTGCTACTGTTTCAGGTTTTCTTGCAACTGCTGTTGTCTCATTTCTTGTTTCTTTTCTAGTTCTTCTTGTTTCTTTTGCTGTTCTTGTATTGCTGCCATCAAATCTGCTGAGCGGTAGTTTGATTTGCCGCTTCTCGTTTCCATTTTTTTTTGTCCCACTCTCTGACACCAAGTTGTTACATCTCTGGTCGTGAGTTAACTTCCCGTATAATTTCTTTCCGATGAAACTTTAGCGATACAAGTCTTTTCTTAAATAAAACTGGTTTATTCTTTCTGAATACAACTTTGCAATACACTTAATTTCCACAGTCACGCTATAACAAACGCTATAAATTACAAAGAACGACTCACGTGCTCGACTCAACAGTACGTCTCTATCTCTGCCTGCAGTTTAATTACATTACATTGTTGCCGTCACTTCTTACCGGTCTTATATATATACAAGAACACCGCATATCTAGTAACCTCTCGAGACTTCAGGAAGGGACATGAACGTTCTAGAATCGCATGACGTGTTACTAGCGTCACGTGACCTCCGGTGTCGTAACAATATGTTACAATTACAGCAAAATAGAATTCTTCGATTAGCCTGTCAACACATGCAAACAATTACTATCGTAAAACAGAAACAAGAAACACTTTAACTGCTGCTCTACATACCTTGTCAACTGCTCTACACAAAACAATTTCACCATATAAGAGGTATCTAATTTCCAAATCACAGTACATATCTCATCACAACATCTTGTAGCCACACAAGCACCCTACTTGTGAATGTATAAATTATACATATGTATGATTCTCTAGGTGTATCGTTAGAATTGTTTAATTTGATTGTTTAGTCTAGTTTACTGACCTGACATAGCAGGGTGGATATGGCGCTTGACTCGTAGGTCGTAGGTTTGAATACCGTCGCCGAACATGCTCGCCCTTTCAACTGTAGGGACTTATAATGTGACAATAAATCCTACTTGCCTTTGGTAAAAGAGTCAGCAGTGGATGGTGTTCATAAGCTGTTTTCTCTCCACTCTATCATTTCTAAATTAGGAACGGCTAGCGCAGATAGCACTTGATTAGTTTGGCCCGAAATTCCAAAAAGGAAACAAACTTACCTGAAACTTAACTTTATCCTTAGGTTTATTTATTAGTTATGCAATCTAAAAAAAACGTTGTTTGTTTATGGGCTACATGTACATTGTGACGATGTACAAAAAAATAAAAAAATCGTGGCAGGAATTTAGGCTTAAAAAATCTATCAAACCTCAAAAAAGATTTTGGGGCCTGAAATATAACCCAGAGAGTTCAGAAGCTTTTGTTTCTCTTTATCCCGCGTGGTGAAAAAGTTAATGCCAAACGAATTTTAGTAGAGCCACTGAGCTTAATTAATTTTTTCCTGAACTCTGGACGTGATGTGCTCCATACGGTAGAGCCATCAGCATACTGAGAGATGAGGCTGTATATCAGCTTCCAGAATGGTATGTCATTTACGAATAGAATGTAGAGTAGTGGGCTGAAGACAGAGCCCTGGGGGAATCCTGCTTTTAGTGGGAATACGTTGGACATTATACGGGAAATTATCAAACAAGAAGAGACATAACAGTATGTTGGCTATGACTTTTTCCATAAGTTTACCTAATGTGTTCAGAAGACTTATTGGTCTATAGCTGTTTGGTAGACAGAGACTGGAGTAAATATATATTTAGCCATTTACACGTCACGAAAACAGTATGAACAAATTGAGGATGTTTTCTGTTACATGCACAGCGTTCAAGTAGAAAAGAATATATATATTTTTGAATGTAGTTTTTAATGGTGATTTCAGAAATATAAATTAAAATTTGGAAAAATGACAAGAAATATTTTTTATATTTTTCTATTTTGCTAGGTTAGGTCAATTTATGTGAGGTTAGATCAAGTTAGCAAATAATTACGTGTTTATTATTTAAATAAAAAATAAATTTCATTAAAAAATTCTTGAAAAAATGAAAACATTTTCCCATTTCTACCACTTTGACAATCAATTCTCCAAATTTTAACTTATAATTCTGAAATCTGCAGCAAATTGAAAATACTTGGAATGTGGTTAAGCGTGATCTAGATGAATCAATGATTGTGTTTTAATGTAAAATTCAACTTGAGGATGTTATTTAATTAAAAGTATAATACAAACAGTCGCAATACCCACAGTTCCATCTGCTACAGTTCTGTTGACTCCTTGTATTTCTATTAACTCTAATGTCACTTATTATACTAGTTCTTTTCATAGTTAACTGTTATCACAAAGTTTATGTGTCTATCAATTCGACAAAGTCAAGTAATAGTCCTCGCGGGACCTCATGACGATGGCGTGTCGCGTTCTACGCGGAAGGAAGCTAATTAAATGTAAGGTGCGTGCATCGACGCTGTCAGTTTCCATTGTCTCTCAGAGGTTGTGCGACCATTGAGAGTATTAAAACAGAAAGTAATAGCGTGAGTTACCAATACTGTGCCAACATATACCAACATCTTCGGTTAGTTATTACTCTAAGTACTTGAAAAAAGAAAAAAAAAACACAACTGAAAGTAGAATGTGATCATATATTAATGTGGTCTGTTGGTTAGGGCGTTGAATCGCAATCCGCGGGGCTCGGGTTCGAATTCCTGTCACCGAACAAGCTCGCCCTTTCAGCCGTGTGGTTGTTATAAAGTGCGGCCATTCCCACTATTCGTTTGTAAAAGAGTAGCTCAAGAGTTGGCAGTGGCTATGTTGACCTGCTGCCTTCCCTATCACTACTAAATTACGTACGGCTAGTGCAAATAGTCCTCGAGTAGCCTTGAGTGAAATTGAAAACAAACAAACCCAAACTAAGTTAATTTAAATATGTGTGTTTTAGCAGATTTTTTAGTCTTTTACTGTTTTTTATATTTCGTGGCATTTCTTTTATTTCTGATCAACACATTAGTTAACGTTTCCTAACAGTTTGGTAAAAATTTTGGACTATTATTTAGTTTGGTTAAAATATCGATACGATAGTTAGTTTTCAATAACATATCAGTGTTATGGAGTTGACGTTTTTTTGCTAGTTCGAAAACCAATTTTTAAAAATAGTTTTGGTTTTATAAAGGCTATAGAAAACTATTCTAATAATATAAACATTAATTGTACTTAAACTAATATAAAAAGTTATCACATTGAATTTGATACCATTGTAGTTTGTTTGTTCTAGAGCAAAGCCACATTGGGCTGTCTGCTGAAACTACCGAGAGGAATCGGACCTCGGATTTTAGCTTTGTTAGTCCATAGATTTACCACTGTCAAACAAGGCGACGATACAACTGGAATGTGGACAGAAACTGCGACATGTTACGACAGCGGAAGTCACGTGACGCTGCAAGCGCATTGGCGATGGTGGCGTTTGCGAGGAGTTTCTCGAATGATCGTGAATTTCCTAGTTTGTTCGGGACGCCCTCTTTTTT
>NW_013669714.1:23814-26450 GCF_000517525.1 Limulus polyphemus
AGATAGATAGATAGATAGATTGAAGAGATAGATAATTGAGTCAAGCGAACAGTAGGCACCGTAAGTAAAGTGTGTGAATCACTGCGATTTACAGCGTGTGTTATATAGGTTGTTAAGTTTAAAGTGACTGGAAATTCTGTGTATTACAAAAAAGTTGTATCGAGAAAGAATAAACTAGTTTTAATCAAGAAAGGATCTTGTATCGCTGATGTTTCTCAGAAAGAATTTATACCGGAAATTAAGGAAATTATCAAACAAGCAGATACTAACAAATTGGTGTCAGAGAGTGGGACGGAAAAAAAAAGAAAAAGAAGAAGATGGAAACGAGAAGTGGCAAATCAAACTCCACCTTAGCAGAATTGATGGCAGCAATACAAGAACAGCAAAATAAACAAGAATAACGAGAAGATAAACAAGAAAAAAGACTAGAGCAGTAGTCGGAGGAAAAAGAAAAGAAACAAGAAGAGAAACAACATCAGTGGCAAGAAAACTTGCAACAGTGGCAGCTCGAACAGCAAAGTAAACAAGAGTGACTACAGCAGTTGTTGAAATGAAAAAGAAAAGAAACTAGAAGAACGAGAAAAGAAACAAGAAGAGAGTCTACAGCAGTGGTTGGAGGAGAAAGAAAATAAACAGGAAGAGAGATTACAGCAGTGGTTGGAGAAGAAAGAAAATATACAAGAAGAGAGGCTACAGCAGTGGTTGGAGGAGAAAGAAAAGAAACAAGAAGAGAGGCCACAGCAGTGGTTGGAGGAGAAAGAAAATAAACAAGAGAGACTACAGCAGTGGCAACTGGAACAACAAAGGAAACAAGAAGTAAAAATGGAAAATATTAGTAAACTTCAAAATGAATTAAATACTTTAAAGGATGATTTACTGTCTCTTACACAAGGAGGATATTTTAACCATGGACCTAATCAGCCCCAGACAACAGGAAGCCTCTTCCAGACCCCGAGGCTAAACCCTAATGTAGACATCTTCAGTCCTACCAGAAGTCACATTCCAGACATGAGTGTCAGCAATAGTAGTGATTTAGTACGAAGGAAACCACAAGAAGTCGATGTGAAGGCACCATGGGTCATGATCTCCTTTTGAAAAGACGTCTACATAATTCGCTAAAAGTTCCTTAATCTGAAGAGCTTGTGATGATAACAAATGGACTAAGATCTTCTTATAGAGGTCAGTTAAATGTTCTGGGAGAGGATGTCTTTTCTTTATGGTCGTATTTCTTGCCTTAACATTGACTGGCTCTACCTAGTGGCACACACCCAACAATGCCCCTTCCTTAAGTGTCTGCTCATATTTAGAGAAATTAGCCAATGCTATGGGTACTACTTGATGACCTGCCACGAGTGACCTTCCAATCTGCTGGCCTCGATGGGTCTTCCACTGCTTCCACAAGCATTGGTCTTTCTTGGGGATGTTCTTTTATTCTACCCCAAATTATCTTCTCTCACATAGGTGGTATTGTAGTTGATTTAAGTGCTGTGACATTCAAATCAACAGATGCTGTAACACTTACCGGAATTTGTCCTTTGTTGTTCCAAAACGTCATTTTATCGAAGATAACTACACACTTTCTCGGTAGTAAGTAGTCCAACCCTAATATGCATTGGTCTTCAATGTCAGCCAAATATACTTTGTGTCTTTCCTTTATGCCCATGAGCTCAATAGTCCCCACAAGCTTGCATAATGTCCTGTCACACCACAGAGCTTCTGTATGGCTTCTGCTACTACTTTGTGATCTAGCACCTTGATACTCACAAGGGTTTGCTGAGATGCAGAATCTATGACAAAGTTGCACTTTTGGCCATCCAGCTTTCCTGCCACATAGAGACTATGTGTACTTGCCATTTTACATTTAGCTTTTGGGACTTTCACAATGGGGGTTAGTGGGCATACCTCAGCACCAATCACTACTGGTTTCCCGAAACTGACTTATTGGTAGTATTATTCTAACACTGGTTCATCATATGTCCTTGCTCTCCACAGTTCAAACAACCTTTCTGGGTAGCAGCCTTCCCTGTGTTGAAGTTCCAGCATTGAGCTCTCTTATGCCCAGGTTTGTTACAGTGCCAGCAATGTCCCTCAAACCTCTCTGAGAGCTGCCCTCTTTTGGCCTTGAAGCTTGATGACTGTACCAACTTTGGTACCTGTTGGATTCAAATTCAAGAGCTCTGGCCACATCCTGTTTCTTCAGTTGTGGACTGTCTAAGGCATCTACAAACTGATTTCTAGCAACAGCTTGAGGACATCGGTTGGTGCTGTTGGGTAGGTCTTGTGTACCATACTTTCCAAGTCCTCTGCCAGCTCTTCCAGGCTCTCCCCTTTAGCACGGACTCTAGTTCTAAACCTAGCCCTGTAGACTTACGACTGATTTTGGGTTCCATACCTGAGTTCTAGAGCCGCTACCAGTGCTCTATAGTTGTGCCTGTCATCTGCTGACAACTGTCCAAGTATTTTCAGTGGTTGTCCCTTCAAGCTCGTTGCCAGATATACAGCTTTCTGCTCCTCTGTCCATCCATTCATCTCTTCCCACGGTGCCTTCCCATCGAATTCCTGGGGCTTCCTTCGCACTGGATCACTCCTATTACTGACATTCATATCTGGGATGTGACTTCTAACGGAATGAATAT
>NW_013669714.1:27432-30907 GCF_000517525.1 Limulus polyphemus
ACTACCTTCACACACATTATTGTCACGTCACGCCGTGACCATCTTATATATATACCAGACTACCCTATATCTAGTAAATGCTAGGGCATTCACGAAGGAACATTATACTTCTAGAAACGTGGTGTGACACTAGTCACGTGACTTCGCTGACGCAACAATATTTTAAAGTCTATACAGTTTAATCTCACTGACAGTGTTCTAATTATTTTATTTCACACTAAGAAATTACTCTTCTACATAAACACGTGTTAAATAATGGCTATCCGATTGATTTTATAACGAAGATTACACACAACAAAATCCAACCACCAGCCAATGTACACACTGTCCCCAAATTTTCCCTTATTATCTTCCTTCCTTTCACAGGTTCGTAATCCCTACCAATTAAAAAACAACTCTCTTCCTTGATGAAAAACTTCTACCCTCAAATTCAGCTTAGAATAATATACAGACCTAAACTCCGCATTAAACACTTATTTCAGTACAAAGATCAAGTACCTAAACTTCTATGTTCATGGCTCGTGTATAAATATACGTGTAGTGACTGTAAGGTCACGTACATTGGCAAAACGAAACGCCACTTAAAAACTATAGTCTATGAACATTTAGGAGTATCTAACAGAACCTACCATCCACTACTTAAACCCAGCCACTCATCCATTCGCTCACATTCTGAAACCACAGGTCACAATATTTCATTTAACTATTTCTCTATCATCACCACAGAATCTTCAGACCTTGACCTCTACATTAAAGAAATTCTACTCATAGCTAAAGACTGCCTGACCCTGAACGACTTACAAAGCTCTTTAGATCTAAAATCGTTCTAAATTTTCACACTTAACTCAGCTGCTGTGTAATATATATATATATACAAACATTGTTTCATCCGTCCATTTACTGTTTTTCTTAATAACTAAACTAATGATTATGTTATTATATTATAATTTTAGTATTAATCATCTTTATAGCATGGAAAATAAAATCCCTACATTACTGGCTTCCCTACTTTGTGTATCGATAGCCTGGTGTTTGAATGGAATGTCAGTTTTCATCATTATATCTTTTCTTTAGTTAACTTTAGAATATTACATTTATGACTATTTTACAATAGAGTAACATTTTACGATTGGAAATTCTGGTTCTGATTGTTTTGCCAGTGAGGACGACAGTAATGTAGGTATTTTTAAATACATGTAAAGTCGAGACAGCTTAGCCTTTTATGTGATCATTAGCTGATCAAATGATATGTCCACTTCTATCTCTATCGGTTCCTTTTTCAAGTTCAGTAGCCAACTTTACATAGCTGTTTTTTCCTTATACTTGTTTGTTTACTTTATAATAAGCTGGCGTACGTGGGTTATTAGATTATAGAGTGTATTATAAAGCTTTATAAATTTTGCATATGATAATAATAAAATAGGTAGTCAAAGCTACACATTAGGCTATCTGTGCCCTGCCCACCACGGGTATCGAAATCCGGTTTCTAGTGTTGTAACTTCGCAGACATCCTACTCTACCTCTGGGGAACAGGTAGTCAAACACCATGAAGCGTGTTTTGCTTTATCAAATGATGATATAATTATAGTGACTGCATTCACTAGATAGGCGCTAGGCCTCTTTAAGAAAAATGGTGATGAACAAAAATAAGAAATCTCGGCTTTGTTCTATTCGCCGATTTTCGACTTTGGGACGATCTGGATAGTTGAAAAGCGGCATATACACCGGAGATAGAGCGACCATACCAGGTAGCTCTCCATATCTAACTTCTAATGACATGTAGAGAAAAAAATCCAGATGACTTTTGTATTGCTTTAATTGTTTGTTTATAATTAAGCACAAAGTTACACAATTGGCTAGCTGTGCTCTGCCCACCACGGGTATCGAAACCCAGTTTCTAGCGTTGTAAGTCCGAAGACATGCCGCTGTGCCACTGATGGGCTACTAATTTAATACGGGCGATATACCTGAAAATCTTAAACTAGCTGACTATTTTGTTAATATACCTCTGAAACCTAAACAACTGGTTATGTTGTAAATATACCTGAGAAATTTAAACATCTGAATATATTTTTCACATACAATCACGGATGTGGTTATGTATACAAGAATTAAGTGAAAACTAATTTTTGTAAATATATGAAAGCTTGTGCTGTTAACGATTTGGTTTTCTATATAGACACGTGTTACTTTTCTTGTATTATGTAATGGGCAAATACTTAAATAAAGGATACTCGGTGTAGTATTAATTTTTGGCACATTCCTTAAGTTTGTTTTAATGACTCGAACAAGTATCTGGTTATGCTTAAGAAGTAAAATATTTTCGTGACTTTTAACTGGACTTATTTACTCCATCCAATATACTCTATGTAATTCATCAATTGGTAACTTTTCAGGTGAAAGAGCAATATGGTGAGACTATATATGTAGCTTCCATGGCGGTCTTGCTAATGTTTATATTAGATATCTTATAAATTATTCAAAGAGAAAACGCAGTCCACTAATCAAATGAAATACACTGATAAAATTACTAAACAAGCTTTCAGTTTTTTTATCTCCTTGTTTTTAGTTTAAGTTTTCTTCTTCACTGACTTTAGTAGTGTCTTTGATTTAGTGTTCTACAAACAGTGAGACCCTTTCGTCCTGCATATCCTGTTCTACTCGGTTATCTCGCAGTACACGTGTCCACTCAGGGAAGACCATTTTGAGTTTATAAAAAGTAAGATTGCGATAAGAGCTGATATGATAAAGTTTGTATTAAACAACAAAGAAACAAACGGTAGTATATTATGAGAATCACTCAGAAAGCCCATTGAACCAGAGACTTTACTTGATGAGAAATGGATCGGTTTTCAATGGTCGAGTTAAGTTTTCTAGTCCTTGTTGTTTCTCTATTGAAAGCTGGTAAGTTGAGTTATTATTGATATATATATATATATATATTATAGAAATGTCATACAGATGTTTTCATGAACCTCGGAATCCATCTGAGAAGTGATTTCTCGTTTGTTCTAAACTAATTTCCCTTGAAAATTATGGTAGCTTAGAAAACCAGAAATCTTGGTTTATGATAAATAGAGTCTGTGGTTTCCAAGGAACAGTGATGTTTTGTTTTGTGTACAAAAGACAAACTAGAACGTATCTAGTAAGAGGTCTACTTATTTAAAGATATTTCTCTTGTAATTCAAGCGATCAATACGTGGTAAGTCATGATGTGGCGTACCGTCTAGTCACGTTGAATATAAAATACAAAAGGTTAACTTTCTTTATTGTGATTTTCCGATGCTCACTTCATAACTTTTAATTTTTATAAAAAGACAAACTAAGTATTATAGAGAAAAATATATTTACACTAAATTACAAAAAACTTTAAACTGAAACATGATAGATATAGGCTTATTTAAAGGTACTGTTACGTCTCTGTGTTCGTTTGTTAATTTTCCGTAGAAATTCTTTCCGAGAAACTTCAGCGATA
>NW_013669714.1:31167-33034 GCF_000517525.1 Limulus polyphemus
AAACTAGTTTATTCTTTCTCAGTTCAACTTTGCAATACACTTAATTTCTACAGTCACTTTAACTTAAACACACGCTATAATTCACAACGATTCACGCGCTTTACTTACGGTGCCTACCGCCCGCCTGACTCAACTATCCGTGTCTATATCTCCAATCTCTCTATCTGCGATTCCAATTCCGATTAATTCTCTCGCTTTATTTGCCGGCTTATATACAATAAAATCGCACATCTAGATTGCACTAGCCTCTTCGAGAATCTTCTAGATACTCATCACGTGTTACCAGGGTCACGTGACTACCGCTGTCGTAACAGTACATAACAATAAGTTTTAATCATAGCATTACAGGTTCACCTCACTATATATGCTATGCAACTTTCCAAAAGTATAGTGATTTAAGAATTGTCTTTTCTATGAAAATAGTGCTACCGGTGTGGGTTTATTACACTAACGGTTATATTCAAGATAGGAACTTTCAACAATAAAAAAAAACACAGAAAAGTTAATGTTTTAATTTTACAACAACTAAATATATTTTAAGAACAATTTTTTATTTATCAATATTGTATTACTTGTTCAAAGCCTAGAAAGAACAATCTCTAATATATTTTTTAATTGAAACAAACATAACTATAACGACCACTACAACTAATATTATACTACTCACAGGTTGTGATAATTTCTTTAATTTAGATATTCTATTATTCTTTCGCTAAAGAAAGGTTTGATGTTACATAATTAGCGCTAGGCTTAAGTTTGTAAATCTGTAACTAAGCTACTTCAGTTTTATGAATACTGTGTTTGTGCTTCGACGAAAAAATATGAGATACGAGATAATGATGTTTCAACGAGACAAATTAGCATCAACTTCAAACTTAGTGGTCTATCAACGAAGATTAGATATATTAGCTTGTAAACCATATGGTCGAAAGTATAAAACACTATTTTTATGAAAAAGTGGACTGGATTTGGCATTAACTTTTACAGAATAGTCCGAAAGAATCCAAACAACAAATTTAGTAGCATTTCTGCTGTTTCAAAACCTAAGAAAAATTACCACTATTACTTTAATATTATAATAACTGTATTAAAACCTAAGAAGGACGAACGCCAGAACATTAATATTATAGTAACTATATCAAAACCTAAGAAGAACGATCGCCAGTACTTATTATAGTAACTGTATCAAAACATAAGAAGGAAGATAGCCAGTACTTCAATATTATAATAACTATATCATAACCTAAGAAGGAAGATAGCCAGTACTTCAATATTATAATAACTATATCATAACCTAAGAAGGAAGATAGCCAGTACTTTAATATTATAATAACTGTATCATAACCTAAAAAGGAAGATAGCCAGTACTTTAATATTATAATAACTGTATCATAACCTAATAAGGAAGATAGCCAGTACTTTAATATTATAATAACTGTATCATAACCTAAGAAGTATAATCGCCACCACTTTGTTACGTCTCTGGTCGTTTGTTAATTACTAGTAAAATTATTTCCGAAGAACTTCAGCGATACAAGTCCTTTCTTAAATAAAACTAGTTTAATGTTTCCCAATTCAACTTTGCAATGCACTCAATTTCCACAGTCACCTAAACACACGCTATAATTCTATACGAACGATTCACGCACTTTACTTCGTACCGCGCTTGACTCAATTGTCTTTCTATATCTTCAATCTCTCTGTCCGCTATTCAATTCCGATTGATTGTCTGGCGCACTTATATACAAGAATAGAGGGCGTCTGGAGAACACTCGAGGCTTCAAGTACGGACATGATCTTTCTAGAATCTCATGACGTGTTACTAGGGTCACGTGACTTCCGCTGTCGTAACACTGCCCCTTCCTTA
>NW_013669714.1:34020-35617 GCF_000517525.1 Limulus polyphemus
ATGGAAACCTGACTATAAGTCCAGAGTTGAAAACTACCTGGCTTCACTTAGGGCATCAAGAGTATCATCAATTCTTGGCAGTGGGTGTGAGTCTTTTTTGGTTACACTATTAAGAGTTCTAAAGTCCACACAGCAACGTTGGGTCCAATCCTTCTTCTCGACTATCCCTTCCTTAGTTAGACCATCAATGACCTTCTCCATCTCTTGCCACTTTGCTGGGGCTATTCTCCTCAGAGGGATCTTTATTGGATGGTGATTGCCTGTGATTATTCTGTGCTCCACAAGGTCTGTGCAGCCGAGGTCATGATCTCCTTTCGAAAAGACGTTTACATAATTCGCCAAATATTTCCTAACCTGAAGAGCCTGTGATGATGACAAATGGACTGTGCTCTTGTTATAGAGATCAGTTAAATGTTCTAGGAGTGTATGTTCTTTCTTTATGGTTGTATTTCTTGCTTTGACATTGACTGGCTCTACCTCCTGGCACACACCCAACAATGCCCCTTCCTTAAGTGACTGCTCACATTTAAAGAAATTGGCTACTGTTATAAGTACTACTTGATGACCTGCCACAAGTGATCTCCCAATCTTCACATCCGCTGGCCTGGATGGGTCTTCCACTGCTTCTACAAGCACTGGGCTTCCTTGGGGATGTTCTTTTATTCTACCCAAAATTATCTTCTCTGATATAGGGGGTATTGTAGTTGACTTAAGTGCGGTGACATGCAAATCAACAGATGTAGCAACACTTACTGGAATTTGGCCTTTGTTGTTTCCAATCTTCATTTTATCGAAGTTAACTACACACTTTCTCGGTATTAAATAGTCCAATCCTAATATGCATTGGTCTTCAATGTCAGCCAAGTGTACTTTCTGTCTGTTCTTCATGCCCATGTGCTCAATAGTTACCCACACTGGTCCCCACAACCTTGCATAATGTCCTGTCACACCAGAGAGCTTCTGTATAGCTTCTGGTACTCCTTTGTGATCCAGAACCTTGATACTCACAAGGGTTTGCTGAGATGCAGAATCTATGACAAAGTTGCACCTTTGGCCATCCAGCTTCCCTGTCACGTAGATACTATGTGTGCTTGCCATTTTACACTTAGCTGTTGGGACTTTCACGATGGGGGATGGTCGGCGTCCCTCAACACCAACCACTACTGGTCTCCTTGAGGCCGACTTGTTGGTAATATTCTTCCTACACTGGCTCCTCAAATATCCGTGCTTTCCACAGTTCCAACAACCTTTCTGGGTAGCAGCCTTTCCTGCCGTAGCATCTACCCTGTGTTGAAGTTTCCAGCATTGAGCTTTCTTGTGCCCATGGTTGTTACAGTGCCAGCAAAGTCCCTCAAACCTCTCTGAAAATTGACCTTTTCTGGCCTTGAATCCTAATGACTGTACCAACCTTGGTATCTCTGTGCTGGACTTAACGTAGGATTCACATTCAAGAGCTCTGGCCATTGCATCCTGCATAGTAGAGAGGTGTGCTTGCTTTACTTGTATCTTCAGTTTTGGACTGTCCAAGACATCTACAAACTGCTCCCTCAGCAACAACTTGAGGAGATCGGGTGGCGCAGTTGGGTAGGCCTTGTGT
>NW_013669714.1:36617-40961 GCF_000517525.1 Limulus polyphemus
GTTATGTTTTGATACAGTTACTATAATATTAAAGTGCTGGCGATCGTCCTTATTCGGTTTTAATACAGCTATTATAATATTAAAGTACTCAAGATCGTCCTTCTTGTGTTTTGATACAATTACCATAATATTAAAGTACTGGCGAACGCCATTTTTAGGTTTTGATATAGTTACCATAATATTAGAGTACTGGCGACAGTCCATCTCAGGATTTGATAGTGTTACTATCATATTAAAGTACTGACGATCGTTGTTCTTAGGTTTTAATATTACTATAATATTAAAGTAATTGCGATTGTCCTTCTTAGATTTTAATACAGTTATTATAACATTACAATACTGGCGATCGTCCATTTTAAGTTTTCATACATAAAGCAGGTTATTAAAGTACTGTTGATCGTCCTTATTATGTTTTCACACAGTTACTATAATATTAAATTATTGACGATCGTCCTTGTTAAGTTTTGATATAGTTACTATAATATTAAAGTACTGGCAATCGTCCTTCTTAGGTTATAATAAAATACTGGCCATCGTCCTTTTTTAGGTTTTGATACAGTTAATATAATATTAAAGAAGTTGTGATCGTTTTTCTTATTTTCTGGTACAGTTACTTTAATATTAAAGTACTGGCGATCGTCTTTCTTAGGTTCTGATACAGTTTCTATCATATTAAACTACTCACGATCGTCGTTCTTAGGTTTTAATATTACTATAATATTAAAGTACTGGCGATCGACTTTCTTCGGTTTTGACACAGTTTCTATAATACTAAAGTACTGTCGGTCGTCCTTCTTCGGTTTTAATACAGCTAGTATGATATTAAAGTACTGTCGATCGTCCTTCTTAGGTTTTAATAAAGCTGTTATAATATGAAAGTAGTGAAAGACTGATTTTGGGTTCCATAACTGAGTTCTAGAGCCGCTACTAGTGCTCTATAGTTGTACCTGTCGTCTGCTGATAACTGTCCAAGTATTTCCAGTGGTTGTCCCTTCAAGCTCGTTGTCCGGTACACTGCTTTCTGCTCCTCTGTCCATCCATTAATCTCTGCCAGGAGCTCAAATTGTGCTGTATATGCTTCCCATGGTGCCTTCCAATTGAACTCCTATGGCTTCCTTCGTACTAGATCACCTCTATTGCTGACGTTCATATCTGGGTTGTGACTTCTAACAGGACTTAAGATGTCTGCATTAGGGATTAGCTGCAGGGGGTGGAAGGGGCTTCCCGTTGCCTGAGGCTGATTAGGTCGATGGCTAATATATCCTCTTTGTGTAAAAGACAGGAAATCACGAAGAAGAAGGAGAATCACGAGAACTTAATTATTATAGTGACTGTTTCTAGCCTAAGAAAGACGATCGCAAGGACTTTAGTAATATAGAAACTGTATGAAAACTTAAGAAGAATGATTGCCATTACTTTAATATTATATTAACTGTATTAAAACCTGAGAAGGACAATCGACAATATTTATTCTAGTAACTGTTTCAAAACATAAGAAGGACAACAGACAGTACTTTAATATGATAGTAACTTTATTAAAACCTAAGAAGGAAGATCGACAGTACTTTAATATTATAGTAATTATACCAAAACGTGACACTGCTGACGCATTGGCGCTAGTGGCGTGTGCGAGAAGTTTCTCGGATGATCGTGAATTTCCTAATTTGTTCGGAACGCCCTCTTTTCTAGTATATAAGCCCGGTAAATAAAAGAAGACATACATATGCAGATAGATTGAAGACAGAGGTAAGTGAGTGAAGCGAATAGTAGGCAACATAAGTATAGTGTGTGAATCACTGTGATTTATAGCGTATGTCATAAAAGTTGTTAAGTGTATTACAAAGTTGTATCTAGAAAAAATAAACTAGTTTTAATTAAGAAAGGACTTGTATCGCTGAAGTTCCTCGGCAAGAATTTATACCGGAAATTAAGGAAATTATCAAACGAGTAGATACGTAACACTATGAATGACGATTGCCAGTTCTTTAATATTATAGTAAATGTATTGAAACTTAAGAATGACGATCGACAGTACTTTAATATTATAGTAAGTGTATTGAAACTTAAGAATGACGATCGACAGTACTTTAATATCATAGTAAGTGTATTGAAACTTAAGAATGACGATCGACAGTACTTTAATATTATAGTAAGTGTATTGAAACTTAAGAATGACGATCGACAGTACTTTAATATTATAGTAAGTATATTGAAACTTAAGAATGACGATCGACAGTACTTTAATATTATACTAAGTGTATTGAAACTTAAGAATGACGATCGACAGTACTTTAATATTATAGTAAGTATATTGAAACTTAAGAATGACGATCGACAGTACTTTAATATTATAGTAAGTGTATTGAAACTTAAGAATGACGATCGACAGTACTTTGATATTATAATAACTGTTTCAAACCTTAAGAAAGACGATTGAAAGTACTTATTATAGTAACTGTATCTAAGCATAGAAAGGACAATCGCCAGTACTTTAATATGATAGAAACTGTATTAAAAACTAAGAATGACGATCGCCACCACTTTTATATTATTATAGCTATATCAAAACCTGAAAAGGACTATCGACAGAACTTTAATACCCTACTAGCTGTATCAAAACCTAAGAAGGACGATCGGTAGTACTTTGTTACTGTAGTAACTATATCAGAATCTCAAAAGGACGATCGCCAATACTTAAATATTATAGTCATATTAAAACCTAAGAAGGACGATCGTCATTACTTTAATATTATACAAACTGTGTCAAAAGCAAAGAAAGACGATTGCCAATGCTTTGTAAGTATAGAAACTGTGTCAAAACGTAAAAAGGACGATACCCAGTACTTTAATAGTATAGTAACAATATCAAAACCTAAGAAGGCCAATCGCCAGTAGTTTAATATTATAGTAACTGTATTAAAACCTAAGAAGAACGATCAGCAGTACTTTAGTAGTAGAGTTACTATTTCTAAACCTAAGAAAGAAGATTGTCAGTACCTTAATATTCGACTAGCTGTATCAAGACCTCAGAAGGACGATTGACAGTACAGTTACGTCTCTGTTCGTTTGTTAATTTCCCGTAAAAATTATTTCCGAAGAACTTCAGCGATACAAGTCCTTTCTTAAATAAAACACGTTTATTCTTTCTCAATACAACTTTGCAATACACTTAATTTCCACAGTCACTTTAAATTAAACACACGCTATAATTTACAACGATTCACGCACTTTACTTACGGCTTGACTCAATTATCTGTCTCTATATCTCTCTATCTGCTATTATTATCTCCGCTTTATTTGTCGGGTTTATATATTAAAATAGAGGGCGTCTAGCAAACACTCGAGCGTTCATAATCCTTCTAGAAACTCATCACGTGTTACTAGCGTCACGTGACTTCCGCTGTCGTAACAGTACTTTAATTCTACACTGACTTTATCAAAACCTATGAAAGACGATCGCTAGTACTTTAATATTATAGTAAGAGTATCAAAACCAAAGAAGGACGATCGCCAGTACGTTAATATGATAGTAACTATTTCAAAACATAAAAAGGACGATCGACAGAACTTTATTATCGTAGTAACTGTACCATAATCTTAGAAGGACGATCGACAGTACTTTAATATTACAGTAACTCTATCAAAACATAAGAAGGAAGATCGCAAGTATTTTAGTCTAATAGTAATAGTAACACTTAAGAAGGACGATCGTCAGTAATTTGATATTATAGAAACTGTGTCAAAACCTAAGAAAGACGACCGCCAGTATTTTAATATTATAGTAACTGTACCAAATCCTAAGAAGGACGATCGCCAGTACTTTAATATTATAATAACTGTATTAAAACCTAAAAAGGACGATCGCCAGTATTTTATTATAATAGTAACTGTATCAAAACCTAAGAAGTATGATCGCCAGTGCTTGAATACTATAGTAACTGTATAAAAACTTAAGAAGTACGATCGCTAGTATTTAAATATTATATTGATATTAAAACCTAAGAAGGACGATCGAAGTCTACAGGGCCAGGTTCAGGACAAGAGTCCGTGCTAAAGGGGAGAGCCTGCAAGAGCTGGCTCAGGACTTGGAAAGCATGGCACACAAGGCCTACCCAACTGCACCACCCGATCTCCTCGGGTTGTTGCTGAGGGATCAGTTCGTAGATGCGTTGGACAGTCCACAACTTAAGTTACAAGTGAAGCAAGCACACCCTTCTACCATGCAGGATGCGATGGCCAGAGCTCTCGAATTTGAATCCTACGTTAAGTCTAGCACAGAGGTACCAAGGTTGGTACAGTCATCTGGATTCAAGGCCAGAAAAGGTTAGCTTTCAGAGAAGTTTG
>NW_013669714.1:41961-45773 GCF_000517525.1 Limulus polyphemus
TATAAGATAAAACAGTAAACAAATTTGTTGAAGTAGGGCGTTTCTCACTGGGGAACGCTAAGGAAAGGAAAGTAGATGAGTCCGTTAAAGTGGCACTTCTTTCACTGGTTGCAGTCAAGGAGAATGTAGAAGAAAGCACAGTAGACAAATCTGTTGAAGTGGTACTTTTTTGACTCGTTGCAGTCGGGGGGAATGTAGAAGAAAGGGCAGTAGATGAACCTGTTGAAGTGGTACTTCTTTCACTCATTGTAGTGTTTAGGTATGTAGAGGATAAAACAGTAGAACGATCACCACTTCTTTAATATAATTGTGATTGTACCAAAACACAAGAATGACGATCACCACTTCTTTAATATATAATTGTGATTGTACCAAAACATAAGAAGGACGATCGCCAGTACTTGAATATTATGGTAATTGTACCAAAACACAAGAAGGACGATCACCACTTCTTTAATATAATTGTGATTGTACCAAAACATAAGAAGGACGATCACCACTTCTTTAATATAATTGTGATTGTACCAAAACACAAGAATGACGATCACCACTTCTTTAATATTATAGTACCTATATCATAACCTTAGAAGGACAATCGACAGTATTTATTTTAGTATCTGTATCAAAACATAAGAAGGACAATCGACAGTATTTATTTTAGTATCTGTATCAAAACATAAGAAGGACAATCGACAGTATTTATTTTAGTATCTGTATCAAAACATAAGAAGGACAATCGACAGTATTTATTTTAGTATCTGTATCAAAACATAAGAAGGACAATCGACAGTACTTTAATATCATAGTTACTATACCAAAACCTAAGAAGAACGATCGCCAGTACTTTATTATTATAGTAACTATATCAAAACTTAACAAGGACGATCGCCAGTATTTATTGTAGCAACTGTATCAAATTCTAAGAAGGACGATCGCCAGTACTTATTGTAGTAACTGTATCAAATTCTAAGAAGGACGATCGCCAGTACTTATTGTAGTAACTGTATCAAATTCTAAGAAGGACGATCGCTAGTACTTATTATAATAACTGTATCAAAACATAATAAGGACGATCAACAGTACTTATTATAGTAACTGTATCAAAACATAATAAGGACGATCGCCAGTATTGTAATGTTATAATAACTGTATTAAAACCTAAGAAGGACAATCACAATTACTTTAATATTATAGTAACTGTATCAAAACCTAAGACGGACGTTCGCCAGTATAATATAAGGATACAATATACAGGTGTTATTAATGCTTGCTATGGATAACGTTGAAGAAATTTCAAGGTTATTCAGCACACTTTTGATACTTGTGACGCTACAAAACTGGCTTAATAAAATAAAAGTTTGAGGAAAACAGGAAACATTAAAGTTTTGTTGTACTTTTTAACGTAAAACGGTGGCTTAGAGGTAAACGTGTGGGCTTATAATGTTCTTACTCTTGGTTTGATCTTTGGGTATAGCGCAGGTGACACTTTTGAACAAAACAAACATAGAGTCTAATTATATCATCTTGTTTTTTTTTACGAGTGTTTACCTTGTACTAGTAAATTTGCTAAAAACGTGAGAAAAAATAACATATCTGAAAAGAAGCTTCATCCTTATAGAGAGCGTCGTTGTTGGCCTTTGATATTTCACGGGTGATTCAAAACTACAACATATTGAACGGGAACATGCAAAAATATTATATTTTATACACCTTCTTTCGTTAACGACAAAAACAGTTCAATTTTTCCTGTAGTCGTGCTATTTTGGCAACTCACATTTCATTTTTATGTCCATCAAGTTTATTTAGCTTATCCATATTTCTATCAGGAATTGACTCATACCAATGTAAATATAACAAATTGCTATTTATTACTCATAATCAAAGGCATTTAGGGTTAGAAATAGGATTTGATTTGTTTTCGACTAGCAGCATATTGCTTTCTTCCTTTTCCTCTCTCGGTTTATTCGTTCTCTCTCACATCTCACTGATCTCCACTCTTTCTTTGAACTACTGTCCTTTACATTTCTTTATTAAACACATGCCAAGTTGGTATCTTTCTTTTTTGACCTCGTATCTGTCTCTCGTATATCGCTTTTTAATATTTGATAACCATAGAGATTCTTGTAGCCTCCATAGCAGTGAACTTTAAAAAGCAGCAGCTATACCCGTTCACTCCAGTCACTTTCTAATGACTTGAACTCCTGTAATCCTCTATCTTCTTAGAGACTGACCAAAGGCAGCAGCTATACCGGTCAACTCCAGTCACTTTCTAATGACTTGAGTTACTGTAATTCTCCACCTTCTTAGAGACTGACCAAAGGCAGCAGCTATACCCGTCAACTCCAGTCACTTTCTAATGACTTGAGTTACTGTAATTCTCCACCTTCTTAGAGACTGGCTAAAGGCAGCAGCTAAACCTGTTCACTCCAGTCACTTTCTAATGACTTGAACTCCTATAACCCTCTACTTTTATAGAGACTGATTAAAGGCAGCAGCTATTCCCGTTCACTCCATTCAATTTCTAATGACTTAAATTACTGTAATTCTCTACTTTTATAGAGACTGATTAAAGGCAGCAGCTATTCTCGTTCACTCCATTCAATTTCTAATGACTTAAATTACTGTAATTCTCTAACTTCTTATAGACTGACCGAAGGCCGACTGCTTTATTACATTATCTAAATTTCAACCACCGTTAACTTATACCAAACTTCATAACAGCGTTTGATCAAATTATGAAAGCTAGGCAATTTATATTTACCAAAAATGTATATTTCATTATATTGTTTATTCCTTGACGTTAAGTTTGAGATGATAAACTAGTTAATTTCAACCACTGCAAGCCTTTATAATGATTCAAAATTTCGGAGCATGATTTTACAGCAACGAGACACAAGCCATTGATCTTTGTAATCACAGTAAAGCAGGCTGGCCAATCGGTCAAGATCAGTCTTTTCATAAAACGAAAATAAAATATTTAATTTAATTTAAACCCCGATTATTGTTTGTTAATATCATTAGTCGTTCAGTCAATAATTATCTCATTATCTTTCACATTTGACTGTTAAACTTAAAGTATTTTTGTGAACTTTATACTTGGTTCTACAACTCATGCAAAAAATACTAATTTCCGAGATTTGTCTACAGATTCATCGTCTACCTCCCCTAACTCTACAAGGAATAAAATAAGTACCACTTCAACAGATCCATCTACTCTTTTATCCTCTACGTTTCCTACCACTACAAGTAGTGAAAAACGTACCACTTCAACAAATTTGCCTTCTTGTGTTTTGGTACAATTACCATAATATTCAAGTACTGGCGATCGTCCTTCTTAGGTTTTGATACAGTTACTGTAATATTAAATAACTGGTGATCGTTTTTCTTATGTTTTGGTACAGTTTCTATAATATTAAAGTACTAGCGATCGTCCTTCTTAGGTTTTGACACAGTTTCTATCATATGAAAGTATTTACGATCGTCTTTCTTAAGTTTGGATATAGTTATTATTATATTTAAGTAGTGGCGATCGAATTTCTTTGGTTTTGGAACAGTTTCTGTAATATTAAATCATTGTAGATCGTCCTTGTTATGTTTTGTTACAGTTTCTATAATATTAAATCACTGTAGATCGTCCTCGTTATGTTTTGTTACAGTTTCTGTAATATTAAATCACTGTAGATCGTCCTTGTTATGTTTTGTTACAGTTTCTGTAATATTAAATCACTGTAGATCGTCCTTGTTATGTTTTGTTACAGTTTCTATAATATTAAATCACTGTAGATCGTCCTTGTTATGTTTTGTTACAGTTT